>NW_017100599.1:508156-528186 GCF_001263275.1 Habropoda laboriosa
TTTCACTATAACGATAGGCACGAGCTGTTCGAGAGCTCGCTTAAAAATCAATTATAAATTCGATACACGAAATCGCCGGCACGCTTCGCACTTCGATCGCTGTAAGTCGATGATAATCCGGTGATTCTGCACGCAAACGCGATATCAAACTTATATCTCGAACGTGCACCCCCTGCTAAATACACGAAACTTTCAGCAGCACGTCCGCTTATGCTTCCAAACGATGTATAATTACCTACACCCGCGGTTATTTGCAAATAACTCGTGTCGATCCTTTTCTTTTCTTTTTTTTTTCGCAACCAAACAAGCCGCGCATTCTTTTCACCGCGAAGATCGGATCTATGGAAATGCAGAGGAGGTATGGGATATTAAGATATTGTATCTGCAGGCCTTCGAGACTTTTTTAAATATTATTTATAGCAAGTATCTGATTAGATTTACAAAGCACTACGCGTATCGATAAATCATCGTCCGCTACTGTTGATAAGCAGAATTTTATTTTTAGCTATTGTCAAGATCGAAAAATTCTAGTTCAATTAACAATACTGCAGATAAGCGTACTTCTTTCGTACTAATCTTATTGAAACAAATTTTTTTGAATAATCCTAAAATTTCATTTCATACAATTTCCTAATGTTAATGTTCATGCGAGAAAGTACTGCATAACGGATCACCCGGTATATCGGTACACGTGTTCGTAGCGTTTGTTTAAACGATTAAGCAGGCGACTTTATTAATTATTGCTGATCGCGTCTGAGAAATATGCGTACGCGATCGTGGTGTAAATTAACGTGTCCGAGTCGTTGGAAAACGCGGGCATTGCGCCTCCTCTTTCTACTTGCAGCCGCAAATTAAAATCGGAGACGATCGCCTCGAATGGAAGGTTTCGTTTACATCGCGAATATCGATCGCCTTCCAGCCAGAAAGAAATGTATGCAAATATCATAATCGTACTATGCGATTTCCTTCGCAGATAAAAGAACCCGGCAACCTTACGGCTCGGCTGTAAGGATTCTTAATTCAATCGTAGCCTCTAAGATGGAATTTCTAAGAATTCATTTTTTCACGGAAAAAAAATACGAAGACGAACAAACGTTATGATTAAATAAATTTAGAGAAATCTTGATATTTTTTTTTTTTTCAAGAATTATATTTTACAATTTTTAATTTTACAATTTTTTCGGTGATGCAATTTTTCTACTTGTCCCTTTTTCGTACGAACACACTTTCTCGTCAATAACACTCTACTTTCTCCACCACCGTGTACATTTCATACATGTGTTCCGTTTAAACTTTCTGTCCCATTTACAAAGCCCCCTGGCTATTCTTCTTATCACCAAACGTTTCGTATGTACATCAATCAACGTCGATGAAATGTTAATACCACTTCAATGACAAGTGTCTGTAGCAAATTCCATTATTAATTCGCTTCTATCAATTTCCGTCTAATTGATCCAATAACTTCATTCAAAAAAAAAAAAAAAAAATCACGAAACTCTGCAACTCACAATAAATACACTAACATCGAACACATGCGAAAGAACAATAAAAAAAAAAATTCTACCGACACTTTCATGACACTTTAGCGAGACTAACTGAATGTACGAATAAATTTACACGATTGCAAAGAACAGAATGCACTCTGCAGAGCCCGAAGTCATGACGATGAGAGAGACGAGGCTAATTCGCGAAACGGTGTCGGATGCATCCTAGAGGCTCGTCTCGAAGGAAGAGTCACGCCCTCCTCGTTACCCAGGGCTTCTCTTCTTTCCCTTTTCCGCGATAATATCTCAGCAAATACCGAGGCAGGGGAACCCTTTAGCCTCGGCCAGGCTGCCGCCTGCACGCGTAATGCCCTAAAATTAAACAGGCCACGGCGCCAGGGGCGAGCTCCGAGCTCGAGCGTCGTCCGAGTTCGCCCGGAATCGAAGGGTGTGCGCAGGATCCCAACCAAGGAATCAATGGGTTTTCTCTTCTGCGTCACGTGAACTCGCGGCGACGTCGACATTGACATCCGGCGATGGTCGCGCCATCGATAACCGTATCGACTCGCCTTGCATCGTTGCTCATGCACGACGCCGCGTATCGACGCGCGTGGACGCGTCTCTTTGTCGGTGGTGGAACGTTGTAGGCGAACTGTAAATCATTTTACACGACGTTCAAGTCCTCTCGTTCGAACTATCGTTCCGATACCGTTCTATCTCGCTTTTTTTTTGCTCTTTGCTCCTATTGGGCGTTGTTTATGGCGAATGGTTAACTACGTTTGATCGATGATATTGGCTCGGTTCGAGATCGCGATTTGAACTTTGTCGGTTGTTAATTTAACCGGAGGGAATTTGTTGGTACCGACCCTTGTACGGTTCTTCGAGTCTTTATTGACCCGTTGCATTTTTAGTTTTTTCGGTAACTTTTGCTGTTATCACTTTAAGCGCCGGGCTCGTCTAATTGCGTTTTTACATGTTTGTGCAGAAAAAAATATTATATCTTTCGAACAGCAAGTGGCTCGATATTTGTATCATCAAAAATCGTCGCTGTGCCTGTAATAAGCACTCTGTAAAATTTTTGAATAGATATCTTGTGTTTTATAAGAATTATTTTATTTTATTCTGTAAAAGTGCATACTGCGGCGCTTCAAGTATAGTCTCCAACAAAATTGCCGGCGCTTTAAGTGTTATCAAGTTTATGTTACCTTAACAGTAGAACTAGCAGCCGGGTCAAAAATGACCCATTCCCGACTTTTCCAAAAGAAAGTTTTGTGTGAGTGAAACGTGAAAATTAGATTCGTATCGATAGAAATAGAAGCATAAGTGCAGCAAGTAAATTCGGAAAGTTACAAACGATAATACTTGTCAGTATTGAACAATCACATTTTTTCGAAAGTTGCGAGTGGGTCATTTTGGCCCGGTCGATAGTTCTAGTGTTAAGATCATGTAAAAATTTATTGTCTAGGTTCGTATGACGTGCTGGTAACAAAAGTTCTTACACATAAGGTTTCTATGTAGGTCCCTTTTCATCCGGAACGGAAGAACGCGCTAGGATTAATAGTATGCGTTCCTTTTTGGTACAAATTAATAAATTAGATTGTAGAAATAGATTTATGCTCGTGTCCATATAATTGTTGGTTTCCTTTTCCTCCAGAATTTACATTTTACCTACTTTGCATAATTGTAGATTCATTGATAACATATTGCAATTCAGTGCATGCTCTTTTTCTTCACCTTATGAATTAAATGTCAAAGGATTTCCGTCTGTAAATGAGTATTATTGTTAAAATCACTTAACATATTGGCTATGAATGACGCCAATTAGCGAAACTGCTAACGTTACTACGATGCACGTGACGTCATTTGACGTTATCAATTGTTTCACATTTCTTTGCTTATTTGTCTGTCCATTCATTTCAACAATGCCATTGACCCGTATCGATATATGTATAATATAAACAGCAATATTTTTGCATATTTTAAAGCAATTACTCTAGTATAAAATTCACAAACTATAAAATTATAATAAGCTAAAAAATATAAATCACACCTAGCGAAGATATTTCCTATCACGTTAAATTTATAAGAATATTCTCTACAAATTAATCACTCGAATATAATCATGTTCGACGAAACCATACGCACCTAATTTGTTTACAATTTTATTTCACAAGTGTCCATAGACCAGAGATTTCTTTCCATTCGGCACGTCTACAAGACTAAAATAACGCATAAAATCCACGAAAAAAATACAATCTCCCGTAAACTCGAAAAACAAGTGAAACAAATTGAAACTTAAAAGTACGAGGAAACGAAACGACTAATTCACCTTTGACGTAGCTTTATCGAGAAGTTCGATGCGGTTCCGCAATAAAACACGGCAAGTACACCTCGCGGATCCCGTGTTGTTTAACAACACGAGTAAGAACATCAGCCCTCTCGGTTCGTATTTTCCGTCGGTCTATTCTTCTGCCATAAGCCGATGCGCGACTCGTTTCGCCTGTCGTATTCAATAGTGGAGCATCCAAAACATGTTGGATGAAAATAGATACGGCAATGTAGCCGGGACCATTTTGCGCTCTCTTGTCCGTCTGTGACGACGACGAATTCCGTTTTGCCGTTCCGAGTGAAGTACCGTTCGCTATGAGACGTGAATTCCTCGTATGTTACGAAATTTTCCGACGAGACCAGCCATTACCTCTCTCTCTTTCTTTCGTTCTCTCCCTTTCCGAACGGTGCTCCTCCAGGTGAGGTCGAAATTTTTGTCGCCGTGATCAGATATACACATACAGATGCGCTACGTGAATCGGTGAAACCGATTATTAAAGTTACACACAACCGCTGCGTAAATATTCACCGTGTATATTTAAATATTCATAAATCCCGCTTTTTACTATATGTAATGTACTTTCTTCGCGGTGAACGCTTAGCGTGCATAGAGACACAAATTAACACGGTAAAAGAAAAACTGAAGAAATTGATTTCTAACTTATGGAAAAGCACGATGTTAGAGAAATATCGAAGGTATTCTCCGTGTATGATAATTATTCACACGGTACAGTAACATCGGTTCGGGTTCTAATGAAAACGTCGTCCGCGAAACGGCAAACTTAATTATCACGCTGTAAAAACAAGCCAATCCCCTGCCAATTATATTTACAGCCGATTTCAATTACGAAAACGAACGATTCCAGCGTATTTATAGTAAATTACGACCATTAGCCGGGTACCGAATCGTTCGTAACTCACGAACACACGCGGCTCGCGGAGGGAACACAAGCGGAAACTTATTTCGATCGAGCACCGTTCAATTACCTACGCTCGGTAAGCTAGTACGACCAGGAGGATCAAGGCGTAATTATTAATTAGTACGTTGATGTATGCTGATTACGAAGCCAGCAGCGGCTCGTCGGCAGATTTACGCGCGCCTTTCGATCACGCACCGTTTCAGCTGCGGTGTCGCGTTGGAGACCCTCGTGTGGTACACGGACGCCCACTTAATAGCACGTTAGCAGGCACCGGTGACAGATTATTAGCCTAGCTATCCGGCTAATGCAGATCTTTCTCGAGGAGCGTCGTACCATCGGCAACTATCCTTCGCCAAGGATGGGAATTTACACCTAAACCTCTTTCAGATAGCATCTCGCCGACGCACTTTCGTCGCCTGGATACACCTGATGCGCATCAGCTGTTCCCATGGTTTAGCGTGGGACTTGTAGAGTAGTCCTCGATCATCGAGACGAAAGATCCTTCGTTTCGATTTTACAAAGTGTTCACTGACACTGCGTATGTGAATTTAATATTCGATTCTCAGGATAATTTTGAATAGAAGTGTTCGGTAACCCTTTCTAGACGCTTTGAATATTTGTTCGCACTGTGCTGTTGGCGAGTTTTGGCACACTTTCACCTTAATTGAATCCTGAATTTTTGCTTTTCGCGCACTCTTGCGCCTTAATTTAATAAATTAATTTTTTTTTTAATTTCTGCCACGCGCGTTGCGTATCAAAACCTCCGCAGTGAAAGGGTTAAGTACTCGGGTGACACAGTGATCTAATGCAAATTTCATCTCATTACTATTATCATACATTTTTTAATTTTTTTCAGGAGAATTTAGAATTTATATGACCACCTTTTAGTGTGCAATTTTCTTTAACCAAAGAACGCCCAGCACAGAGCGAACTTTCTTCTTTCCTGAGCCTTCGAATTAGAGAAGTTCGAAGATGAAAGAAATCTTGTCGGTGATTATGAAAGTGATCTAAGTGAAAAATCTAAGAAAATATATCCCTTACTTTTCAATACGAGGAAATATTTTGTCAAAAACATATTACTTAGGCCACTTTCGTAACGACCGACACAATTAACACTAATGAGACGCGTAAAGCGTGAAAGGGAAAAAGAAAGGCAGGTTTCTTGGGCAATTTATCAATGTGGAAAGCAAATAGTAATAAAATGTTTGTTTTGACCAGAGCGTAGTAGAAATAATTGAGTTTGTTTAATCGTCAGAGTGTCGTCTATGCTCGTTCGACTGCTGCTTTCTCCTCGAGAAAATTTGTTTTATCACGCGCATCAATTTGTCACCGGTTTTATTTGACTGCGGGTATCTAACTGTTTCCGAAGGCTCGTTACTCGCTCGATCTTTCTATTAGAGAATCACCAGTTTCGTACTTGTTCGTTGGGATCTGGCCATCGGTGTCGTCCGGGGTAATTCTGAGAACTGGGACGACCTGGTGGCAGCTTTCTAAGCGAGTGATGGTACAGGAAATTCGTCGAGGAAAAAATTCTTTATCAAATGTATTATCGGGAGTATTGAATTTATCGCGTGGAAGATTCACAGCTCTGTTACTTCTCGAGAGAAAACGTTCACAGCTCTGTTAATGCTTGAGAGAAAATTTTTCGTTTCACCCTTTTCTCTTTTCATCGATGTCTCCTTAAGTCCAACTCATTTATATACCAAAGCGATCGTTGAAAATATCGAAATATATTTAATTAAATTCTAATTCTGAATTTAAGAGGACTTGTCGTTGGAAGAGTCCTCGTCGCTAGATTTAAGAATATTAGCCTGTAGAATACCTTGTATTCCGACTGCTGATAAATTAAATATGAAAAGAAATCTGAATTTTAAATTAAATTCCAATCCTTGGAAAGTAAGCGTAAAATATTCAAGCAAACGTGCAAAGCACCGTGAAATACGCTCGTTCGACACGTTACAGAAGAAGAATCGACGTTTCTCGATGCGCATCTCGCGTGAGGTCCTTCGAGAAGAGGGCTGCGTAAGCTTTTTCAGGGGATAATGAGTTACCGGAACAAACCATCGGCGATAAATCAGAATCATTAGGGAATTGGCCGCGCCTTTCACGATTCTCCTAGTTGCTTCTTGCCGCTCGTCACAAGATTTACGCTCCGCCATAAAAATCTGTATCGTGCCCATGAAAGACTGTTCCCCTCATTGGCCTCTAGCCCAAACCACGGAGGCCGTACCTCTTAAAGCTGTCGCGCATAATGTGAATTACGAAGGCCAATTCTGGGAGAGAAATGTCTTCTTCCACGGGTCTCTCCTTTCGGCTGGCGGACTACCGCTAAAGGGCTGTTCCTTCGCGTCCACTTTCACGCTGATACCGTGATTCTTTTATAGTTTTCGAGCCCTTCTAATGAACGGTTACGCGAAGAGGATCGACGTTTAGTGTCCGTTCACGCTTTAAGCCCGCTTCGAGGCCGCGTAAATAAGCGGACGATTGCATTGTACGAGGATAATTGCGTTGTCATTGAGACGGACGTTTATGCGTGAAACAGGGTAACTCTCTGTTATAAAGTATGATTGATCGTGTGTAGTATGTAGGAAAAATTCAAGGCTGATCTGAAGGAACATTATTTCGGAGGTTGAATTTTAAAGATATCGTTGCCACCTCGGTGAAAAACCTGCCGAGAGAGATACAACTTCGTATTGATATTTATTACACGTGTGAAAGAGAGGGTAGTGTCGAGGAGTCTGTAATAAAGTGTGATGGATCACACTTTGGTATCGAGTGAAAAAGGAAAAAGGAAAGAAAAATCAAGGTTGATCGAATGGATATTATTTTGCAAACTGAGTTTCACACTGGGTATCATTGACACGTTGATATACACGAACGATATTTATTACACGAAGGATATACCATTAACCGTAATATTTCAAAAGTACTTTTTCCCACTTCGATATGCAGAAAAATGATCCTCGCCTAGCGACGCGAGGAAGAAATCGGTAAAAGAGATAACCACGATGGTTGTGGTAGAAGGCAGCAGAACCTTATCGTGTGTTGGTTTCCCGTTCTCGAAACCCCTTCGAATCCTGTATCTCGGAGAGAGGAGGAGATTCATGCATCTCATTTGAGCGGCGCTCGTGCCAATAAAAAGCGCGGAAAAAAGAATATAAGTCGATGCGGCAAGAATGTCCACATACTGCCAACGCGTTACGCATAATTCTCCCTGTGGACGACGAGTTGTCCGCGGTCCCGCGTTGAATGAAAATCGCGGAGAGAGACCGAGGTCCTCTCACCCCACACACGCACACCTTTTCTTTTCTATGTATATTCGCGCGAAGATGAACGCTGCATCCGGATACCGGCAGGATAACGAGAAAACTTTACGACCCTTGAAATACCGACGCTTTATGTCCTGCGAGCAATTTTTTTCTTTTCTTCACTTTCCTCTACCTTTTATTGCGCGCGCGCGACCAGCTTCGCGGAAATCGTCGCGACTCTGCGGCTTCGGAAATAAATTGGCAAGAAACGAAGTGTCATTTGTTGTAAAATATTTCGACGTGTCTAGTAATCAACGACGTAATTGCTTCATCGTCACTAATCTCGATCTCTACAGCGTAGGCATTGATTTTGGAACAGCAAGTGTGTAATTGATTACGCAAAGTGTATACGAAATTTGGTTGATTTGTGGAAGTAGTGGAAGATAGATATGAGATTGAGGTTAGGTTAGAAAGTTGAAGATTAACAATGCGAGAACAGAGTATAAATAATTTGTAGTTTAATATTTTCTGTAACGTACTACACTTAAATACAAGCATTTATAAGGTAAAGATTTTTTTTAAATAATTCAATTGTATCATTAAAATTTTATACTAACGTGAAATATAAAAGTTTGAATATTCACACCCTGTATTGGACCGCAGTGAACTTCTTAAGAGTCCAAGAACAATGGAATAAAGTATGCAACAAAATTTCCTAAACTCAAATTGCAAAAAACCTTGCGATATACCTACTGACATTTTTATTGTTTTTATTTTAAACGTGTCAGACGTTTAACGTCACTCTGTAGTGTTACTAACTTATGAAAGTATCGTGCTTTCCCTTTTACTATCTTTTATTTCGTCGCGATAAATTATTAAACTTAGAGTACATTCATACTAAGAGAAGGGTTAAAACCGTACCACATGATCTCAGAACAGAAAGGCAACATCAACGGTATTATCTCCGTCGTTATCCTGAAACCGTATCAAATCCACTTAGCCAATCCTCCGACATGAACAGTCCCACCGAAACCTGGTAACAGCATTAAACCAGGAGCAAAGGAATCGTCGTCGTCGTCCACGGAACCGACGAAGAACGGGTGTGTTCTTTCACGGTCTCGAAATTTTTCTCACGATAGCCAAGAAGGTGGCTGGTTCGGCTCTGTGGTTTCCGTCGTATTTACTTTCGAGGCACGGGCATAAATTAGTAGTACGTGGCACGCGTGTAACGAATACTCCGCGGGTCTCTGATTGGAGAGATTAGAGGGATTATAGAAGGTTCCGGCGGCAGTCGCTCGATTTTCTCACTCGTTCGATCGCGTCCCGTAATGTCCAGCTAAACGAGCGGCGACCGTGCGTCTTACACCGGTTGACAGCCACTCGAAAAGTCGGTTTTCTTTTTCCACCGGTCCGCGGGTATCGTACGACGAGAATCTTAATGTTAGTACACCTAGGCGGTACGAACGTCGATCTCTGGGTATGTGTGCCTGGCGTGACTGCAGATCCGCCGATAAATAACGCTTTTTAATGCGTTATTCGTACCACGCACCGGCTATCTTATTCACGTGTCTCGCCGATCTACCAGCTATCTACGATGCCACGCAGATGTAACTGAGGATTGTCACCTGTCCGGCCATTCGTCGCTCGAGACGTCCGGCGTCGATGCCTTTTCTTTTCCGTCCCTCCCCCGCGGCTAACACATTGTCATTCTGTGGTTCGCCTGAAAGATCGTGTAGTTCCGTTGAGCGATGCGGTTCGATCCGATCGAGCCATGTCGCCGCGGTTTCGTGTTAATTAGGCGGGTGGTAGATGGATAGATTAGCGCGACGAAGCTTCTGTGAATGGAATATGTTAATTGCAACGGAGGCCTCTTGGAATTTCTTTCACGTCTGACTTTAAGTAGCTGAAACGAGGTGTTGGTTTTTGACGATATTTCTTTTTTTTCTCCGCTACCGAGCGTCACATATGCGCGACGCACCAATTCTCTATATTTACGGTATTATCTGCATCTGGTACGTGATAAAAAATGCACAGTTTGAGTATTTAACGAATATTAGGTGTGCGTAATTGCAGACATTCAGTATTATGTAGAGCTGATAAAAATGTAGATATTACGGATGCAAATGGAGATAATTCGAAGGATAAGAGACGATGCTTGAACAGAACCGTGGTTCAATTTTACATAAATTGCACGAAATTTTCGATTTCGCGTCGAATTTGCGAAATACAGGGAAGACAAAAAAGTGAAACTGAAAGAAAACCGCGAAATCTAGGCTCGTGCAACTCCAGTCTATCAAATCCCTGGGAACACCCTCAACATTCAAGCCCGATTTTACGATCCTCGAAACCGTTCCCGGAGCACCGCCTTCTCTTCATCCAGGAACAAACTGTCATCGTACTTCTATTTGCGTTTTACTGCCGCGGTTAAACGTGGGGGTTTCCATTTCGTTCGAACCGCGAATAGGATTTTACGCGTGAAAACGAGCCGCGTCGCGGTCACAAAAATAAAAGCGTGGATCTAGAAACGCCTTCCTGGTTCACCGTGAGCGGAAACGGCTGGCCTCGTGGCCTGACTCATTCCCTACCGGCCATCTTCATCCGGCCTATCCGTACTAATTGAGAAATGGAGCAAATCGGATCCGCCGGATGAATAATTGTTTACACGAGTTCGGGACGGCCGTTTAGCGTGTCGGTCGTGTATCTGCGCAGTGTATCCATCGCGCCTACTCATCCGCATCCTCTAGGATGAGAGATCGGCCCGGTGTTTCGTGCACCGAAGATGCCTGATAGCCTTCTCGGGCAAGGGAATCATTTCCTGTGGATCGTTCTGGCGATGACTCGAACGCGATTCCTCCTTCCTTCTTTTTCACCCTTCGCGCTGGACAGCCTAGATAGGAGCATTCGCGCCGCAATTTGTCGACGAGGCTGTTGCACGTTGCTTTGATTACCGTTTCGAAGGGTATTTATCGGGGCGTATGAATTAGCGGCTGAGTTGCTGAGAGAAAACCCAGAGGAATTCCTTTTCGGATGGTTCTTTTCTGGATTATGAGGTTAACCTTACGAGGTTAACAACTGTTCTTGAAGAATTTCGGAATAGGATTAATGGTCTGACAAACTCAACGCCATATTATTTGCTAAATTGTTCATTTGTCACTGAGTAATTTGTCATAATTTTCATTCTATGAGCAAAGTTTAATTTTACATTGTTAATTGTTAAATTCACTTGGTAAGTATTTTCATTGCTTTTTAAAATATATTTGCCAGTATTAAATAAACTTTAAAGACACAAATTAAAGTAGGTCTCTCTTAAATCCTACCGGATTAACGATGAAAGAAAAGTTGATCAGACTAACGTGAGATTACTTTGGAAACTCATAAATGAAAGTACAGTAATATCTCTGACACGGTCGCTACTCCGGCCGCGTTTCGGTTCCGACCAGTGTGAGAGACGTTACTCGTTACTCGCTAAATCCAAAACCGTATGCAAATATCGCACGTTCGATTTTCTAAATTAGCAAAGTTTCTGTCACAACTGAATGGAACAGTTGTCACGAGCGTAATACTATTAAACACAATCTTAACAGTTCCACCGTTAATCCGATAAAATACGTTCGAAACGTGCACGCAACAGTGATCGTAATTTATTTAACCACAATACCTCGTATTGTATTCTATTACCTCTCACGTACCAATAACTAACTCTTACATGATATACCTCACGTTACCTCGCTGAGGTCAAACTCACATCGTGCTAATACACCATGCAGAATCTATTATCTGCTCCTCGAATCTCATCTCAACTTCTAACCTAACCTAACCAACTTCGGTTAATTGTTACAACCGACCTCTATTGACTCATATCTGTCTATAATCGACTTGTCTATAATCAAACCTCGTAACTCTATCCGTCCTAGACTAGGAAAAATTCCCACTACCAGACTCGACGACCAAGTTCTGTTGACCGGTGTGTCACAAACGAAATCTATTAACCGTGTACAAAACTATTCCTGCTTAATAACCAAACCGATTAGCATAATGCTATTAAACGTTGATCGTATCTCGGCGATATCGCGGTTCGAACGACGCGCGTTTTAGCATCGCGATCGGTCATTGCGGAGGGTACACCGTACACACTGCATTAGCCAGCAGATTTGCTGCCAACAAAAGGACATATATTAACACTCGGAGCGCACTAAATCGTATCCGAGCCGCGGAAGATATACGATAAGGTAGTCGGACCGAGGGCGTGTAGGTATAATTCACCGTTTCTATTTGTTTCGATAATTAATGGCGCAACACCGGCCCTCCCGGTAACGGCGTATCGGATCGTAAAAAAGAATTCCCCTTGGAACGGGGCGGCAGTGCAGCCTGAAAGAGGCCGTGGCGCTTTGACAAAGTGGATTTTCACGGGCCCTATCCCGTAGCCAGGGCACAAAGGTGCGAAGATGAGCCGTGGGATCGGCTACCGATTTCGAACTCCCACGGGGCCGTGTAGAACGTGTACGTTCACGTAAAGTTTACATAATGCTGACACGGTGGTCGTCCACAAAAAATTCCTTCTCCTTCTTTCGTTTCACTTCGGTTTGAACGTGTCGCCGTATCGTGATCGACACCACCCTGAAACAGGTAATAATGTAACAGTTCTTGTCGTTGAGACGCGTTCCCTCGTCGAATGCAAACGCGACGAGCGAAACAGGTGAAATTGCGGGATAGCGATTTGTAGACGATTTGCTTAAAATTTTCACCAAATGTTCTCTGTTAAGATAATCTAAAGAATTTTTCACATGGGAAAAAGCATGTGTGTATGTTAATTTTTTGAGATATTAAATCTGTCTTATAAAATTATGATTTCTTCTGTTAATCAAGCTATTAATCTAAGGTACCCTGTAAAAATAAATACCGGTACAGCCCTACTTTTGAAAAAATTTTAGTATTTTTCGAACCTAGATTTTCGATTAGCAAAAAATGGCAAAAAAGTGCGAAAAATTCGGAGTATCCAAAAAAAAAAAAAAAAAAAAGAAAATATAGCGACTTTCAAAAAGATAATTTGTCACAATCTAGCTCCTGATGACAATGATTAACAATATATGATTTTAGTAATTTTAAATCTTGATATCCCTTTTTAAAATCAAAAATGTTCAGTTCTTTCGCAACTGTGATAAGAAAAAAAAATGTTATTCGCGTTGTCTCGTCGAGAAACAAACTCGATTTGTCCCAGTTTCGAATGAGACACGCTTTTGTTTCGTGTTTGGTTCCTGGATCGGCCACGTGGTCCATTCCTCGAGGGAACGATACGAGGACACAAGGAAGCGCGTAACGTGTACAAATGCATCCGTTGGAAACATGCGCGAGAAATCTGTCACGTCGTGACACGTAGAACGCTGTTGCTCATCTCGTTGAGATCGACAGAGAGAGAGAGAGAGAGAGAAGACGAGGCCGCGGTACATCGTTTCTTGACTTTAACGTGATTGAGGGCCTCTTCTAGTGACACCGTCGTTGTCGAACATAAACTCGTCGCCAGTGGTAATATTAGTAGCGTTAACAGTTACATCAGGACGATTTGTCATGGCTACAGAGAATCGCGTCACAAATTCTATTTTCCTTGGAACAAACTCCATGGACAGAGGTAATTGAAACGTTTCTAATATCGGATGTAACGCGAGCAGAGAAGTTTACGGAAGATATTAGGAAATCCTTTTGTGAGAATATCTATGGTTTTGTCATTTTTTTTTTTTAAGCAATTGTGCAGTAATTTAGTCTGTCGTTTTATGTAATTATTTGTGAAATTGAGAATATTAATAATTTTAGCGTTATAAAAATATTTGGAACAATAATTATGCCAATTTTTCACTGAAATGTTATTCATGATTTTATATCAGTGTCGTCAGTTTTTCTCTTCACTTACGAAATTTTAAGTTACACGTAGGTATAATTCGGGAATTTTTTTATCAAACCTCGCAATTTTACTGATATATGAGCCGTTCGGTGCACAAATCGATTAACTCCACTTTTTGAAAAATCTGAAATTTAAGTGTCAAAGCACTTGGTATAGTCATAACTTTTTATATTTATAATAATTTCTCGACTTCTCATTTTATAGAGTTAATCGATTTGTGCACTGAACGGCTCATTTACTAATGGAATATATTGTACGGGGGAAAAAATGTAGTATGTTGGGATATTTTTGTTTGTTAACATATGATACTAACTTTTAGTGTAGAATTCGGTAGTCCCAAGATCATCCAGTATCCAAAGATAAAATAAGGATCACAAAAATAAATAAAATCCTAAACATTTTTCCTGGAAAATTGGTTAAACAAAGTTGCTTTAAAAGACACGAAATAGTGGATTACACACGTTGCCACAGCTAATAATTCGAACCGTGGAAGTCGTGGCGCGCAAACAAGTAAATCTTTTCGATCGACAAGATCCCTTATGTTCATCGAGGATGATCCTCTGGTACACCTACACGTTCGAAGATCGTCTGGATTTCCGTCTAATCCGTTTAAAGCGTTGCCAGCCGCCCGATGTCGCATTAAGAGGACGCATCGGACCGTTTTTTCGATGCCGAACAACACACAACGAACTCTCACGAAACACGCCTGAGGACACAAATAAGGCTACTAAACCGTGCTACCAGGAACCGGCTGAAAAGCAAACGCTTCCAGCCATACCTGGTGCGCCCCACGGCTTAAGGCCGTTTTCACGCTGCCGTGGAGACGGCGGACGCCCTGGATCGATAAGGTTGCCCGCGTGCGATCGTTGCCAGCGATCGTTCGGATCGGACGGAAGTGGAAAGATTGATCGATGTTTGTATGCGATAGGAAAAGTGAAAGGGGAGTGGGAGTGACAAGAGATAATGCGTGTAGGTTAAGGTTACTCTTTGGTACGGTGGTTCTTATTTATGGAGATACTGGGAGATCGATTTCGAGAGTACACGACCATTTTGGAATTTATTTACGGTAATTTTGGCTGTTGTGAAATAATCGATGCGATGGAACTTTGAAGCATTGTCAAGGTCATTGTTAGAATAATTAATAATGCAAAATCGAACGATGATTCGAAAAATTTTTTCAATCAAAGTGTCATTCGTTGTGAATGATACACTGGAAAATTGTAGATCTCGATTTTGCCCTACTTTCCTCTAACAATTCTAGAATAATTCTTTCTTGGACCTTAATAATTTTCTAACGACTTTAAATCTGCTTCACATTCGGCAAGTGTCTTAATACTTATGAACGAGAGTGTACAATAAACAAACCCGACAATCTTACACTAGAGTATCCATTCGAAAAGCCATTACCATCACATCGGAACAAATACGTTTCCAGTAACCCTTTCACACCGGATCCTCTACTAAGCTTCGATCCACGATCGTTATCTGTATTCAGGTAGCTCGTTTATTTCGTTTAATTTAACGTCGACGAGTGGACGCCATCGGTGCTCCAAGGATCAGAGGCGATCTGATCAACCGAATCGCGGCAACGAGATCGTCCCGTGTTCTCCTGATAACGACCACGAGAACCAACAGACACACCGCGTTTCCTAAAGGCGCATACGTAATGGGCCTGTCCCCTCGTCGACAAATTTCCGAAGGATGTTAGCCTCGACGAAGACAGGTGAATGTTTCACATTCCTAGCGTGATCTTCGGTCTTTTTAGCGTTCGAGGCTTTTAATTCTCGTGGCGATCACAAATACACACGAGGACCAGAGTCCATAAAATCTGAAAAAGGAATAAATCGTTAGTTGCCCTTCTGGAGGAACACGAATTGTTAACAATGAAAAGAAACACAAAACTTGAAGTCCTTTTTTTTTTGGAAGATACCACACTTCTAAACGATGTAGCCGCGTAAATTTCTCAGAGTTGGATTTATTGTATCGTAAAAATTCGGTTTCGGTATCGGGAAACAAGCGAAAGAGAGGCTACGACAGAGGGACGCTCGTAAAAGATACGTCTCCGCGAATTTATGACGTGTTCGTTATCTGTAGCTGCGCCAGTTCATCCTGAACGAACAAATTGGAGACATCGGTGACGATTACGATTTCACCTCAGATTGATCCGCATGACCAAGCTGTTCCTTCCCCCGATGCAATCGTCCAGACGTGTACTTGTTACTGCTACGTGTATGCAAATTACACCGTGACAACCTGCAGGCTCGATGACGTCGCAGAAAACAGTATATAAGTACAAGTCTATTGTACAATGAAATAGACTAGCGAAAAAGAGTTTCAAACTACTAACACTTTTCAGTATTCTTTTACGTTTCTTTGTTTCAGCATGAATCATGCAGAGTGATTAATTTATTACTGACAAATTCATTTATTTTAGTTTCTTTAGTAGGCAATTTTTTAAAAGTTACACTTCTTCAGAAACTTCTATCGATAATGTATATCCGCCATTTTAAATGTTAATTTTAGGTAGCCAATTTTTCAAGAGTTACGCTTCTTCAGAAATTTCAGTCGATGGCGTATATCCGCCATTTTGAATGTTAATCTTATCTTTTGACGATTTTGAGGTTAGGTTTAATTTAACGCGATTCGTATGTAACTATGGTGTGGTATCACATGTATCGAGAATTTTCGAGACACCCGATATACATAATCGTATTTCCACGGGGAATAATAACGAAAGATTTTCGAGCTTGTCACGATAGCAGTGAAAGTCGGCGTGGGCCCTATCATAGTGAGGTTCCGGTAAAAATACCAATCGGGGCCCCATTGTGATAAGGAGCGACATCGAAATTTAATTAAACGCTCGGATTGACTGATTTACCCTTTTAAAAGAAGTTTGTAAACCCTACACCGTTACCTTTCTCTCTCTCTAATCTGTTTACGGTAAATCGAACAAGCTGCTTCCTAGAAAGGAAACATTCTAAGGAAAGAAATTCATCATATTCATCCAGCCTTAAAGAAGAAAAAAATACGTGAACGCGATAAAACACGTCTATATAAGATACAATCTTCGCCTTAGAAATTTTTTTACTATTTCAAAACTATTTTTCGTTGCATATTTCCAAGCGTTAGTCGTATCAGCGATAAATTATAAAAAGGGGAAAAAACTTCATTTCACCGGAGCTGTCGTAATTAAAACGCCTTTATGAGCGGTCGAAAGTTCTCTCTCTCTCTCTCATTAGTAAGATAAACGAAGAAGATTAACGAGCGCGTGGAAAAATATCCTCTCCGACTAAAGAAAAATATTCGTTGACAATTGCGGTCTAATTGGAACACGTCCTATTAGCACGCTTTTCACCGAGTTTCCATTAATTTCCACGCCGCGTACACACTACGCCGCGTGATTTACATTCCGTGCTGCATTATCGGTGGAGCATCAGAAAGGGGCATTTCTTTTTCACGCGTATTTCGGGGACCAAGCGACGACCATTGGTCACCATAAAATAATATTGTCCGACCAAATGCCTGGCTACGCCTCGGACAAACTATTTTAAGTCGAGCCCGTGCAGCAGCTTCTTTGTTTATTTATGAGCGCACTGCTTTCGTGACCTCGACGGAGATGTTATTACAACGACCTTCTCGCGCGGCTAGGGGAAACGATTAGGAAAACGACGGAAGGTGCGCGCGATGATACCGGTTCTGTCACCGTCGCTTCTTTGCTCTTTCGTCGTTTCTCAATGGTTTTATTCACGTCTACGTGAAAGACGGGAAAATTTGACGGTGAACGAATCATCGTACAACTTTGTATTGTTTAAAGAACGTCGAAAATGTCTAGTTTAATATTATCTCTTTGTTGTTCGCAAATACATCGATTTTTTATTACCCTGGACGATACGGTTTAAACAAGCGGATTTTCATTGGAAATTTTTAAGGTTATTTTTTACCTCTCGACTGAAATAGAACGAATAAATTCACAACCTTCTTGGGATCACCGTAATCACAATTCCTTCTCACACAATAATTCAAGCGAAAAGAATAATGTCTTTTGCTCGGTTAATATGCAACGCACGATGTAACGATAAATCTGCACCCTTGATCGACCAACGTGTGGAAACTGAACACTGAAAATATTCTCTTTGTCTCTAGCTCTATCTCGTGGCGTTGCGTCATACTAAGAATCAAATGTGTTCGGTTAACCGTTCGAGGGAAAATAAATCGAAACTATTACACGCTCTCGTATGAAAGAATTGAAAAAGTGTACAGAAGCACAGTTAGTCGTATTATCGATCCAGAGAGCACGTTGTGCGTTCCACCAGAAAGGAATTGTCGAGACGAGACGACAAACGAAGCTTTCACCCCACGAACAAATCGTAATTGCGATTCGCAGCACGCGCGACTCGTATTTCGACCACCGTGTCGTCTGTTTCCTTAGTAAACACGGCCACGATATTGCGTGTGGTCGTAAACACGTTTTTGCGCGCGAAACCACCGTTCCGTCTCAGAGGACCCTCTAGAAATTCGAAGAAGAGTGTCACGCGTAACCTACGCGATTCTTTTCAATTTTATTCGCGTACGCGACGTATTGTTGCCAGTCTTTAAGTGGATTATTGTATCACGTCGAAAAGAATAATGGTTCACGTTCGTTTCGGATATTGTCATTGTAATTTATCTCGTGATCGAATGAAAGAACGAGAGGAATTCGTGCGTACGTTTTGTGTAGCGAAGTGATGCAAGATCGAGTCGAGAACTTCTGGTACTCGAAAAAATGATTAATCATCTTGTGTGACGAGTCACATGTGTGTTACAAAAAAGAAAAAAGAAAAGAGAGGCGTGAAGTCATGGAACTTTGTTATGAAACGACGTGCAAAACACGGTACTTCTCGCTGAATGTTTTTCTGAATCTTCGAGTGGTTATGAGAATGGTTGAATGTGGGTCAGATAGTTGTTAAATTTCTATACAAATTAAAATTAGAAGATTAAAAAATAACACGTGAAACTAGAAATATACACGAAGCCAGCGTAACGTGTATTAGAAATATGATTATTCTACCCTTGGGAAACCCTACTGCCATCTGTCAAACAACATTGACAAGTACTAAAGACGAACGATCATAAGCCGATCGACGTTCCATTAGCAGGAAATTTTCGAGTTTACGTTGACCGATGTTAGAACAAACATGGTCGGCGAGAATCAAAGGATAGGCCGCCGAAAAGATTGGCCACGGTAGGTTCGTCGGGCGGACGAAATCTGCAAGCTCATGCCCTTGAAAATCCTTTCTTGCCGCGTAACTCAAGTGGGCCTCGGTATTGCCGGCCCGTCTCAACGACTCGTGCGCCCGCACGCTCACGCAACTCGTACGCCGCTCTTCTGTTGTTGTAACACATTTCGTCCGCGGCAAACAACACTCCGCGGTTTACCTGGTAATTGCTGGAAACACCGGCCGAGTGTTTACAGTGTCATCAAGGTGCGGTGGTCACACCTTTTGCCGCATACGACCACTTGGGAAGCTCGTTTTCTTCACCTGAAACACGACCACGGTCGAACACCTTCCTGATGCGTCGGTAAACTATTTGAAAGCTCGCAAGTACGGTGTTTGCTACGTCAAAGAAGGATAGATCTTGCCGTAAATTCAATAAACCTCGAGGACTTCTTTTTCGTTTCACTAGGTTAACGATATTTCCTTAGTTGTAACGTTACCCGTGACTTTTCTGTTATACGTTAAAATACAATTTGATACTCGTGAATGTTGGTGAAGATAATACTAAGGACTCTATATTGGTATCTTCTTATGTTTCTTAGAAAAAAATTACGAAAACCAAAGCACATTCTTTGATTTCGATTTATCTTATGGAAGTTGAAGTTAATGTTGATTACAGTTATATATGTTATATTAGAATGTGTATTACTGTCGTCGAGTGATTTTTATCGTTCTTCCTTTTCTTTCTGAAATTTATGTCCAATAATCACTGACAAGCTAAGAAAATCTTGTCAGTAATAATAAATAGTTTAGTGGCGCTATCTAGCAGAAACTAATGAAAGGTATAACTCGTAACGATGAAAGACGGTAATTTATGCTAACATTTTAAACATTAACATTTGCAATCGCGTATCAAATTTAATGTTTCATATTAAATAAATCCATTAGTAAATTTAACA
>NW_017100599.1:528230-529439 GCF_001263275.1 Habropoda laboriosa
TTTTTATAATTTTTATTTAGAAACATTTAATACAAACTATAGTATATAGAGCTATAAAAATTACGAATAACATAATTTTACATAAATTATTGTTTATTATAAACAAAGTATCATTTAGTCCATAATCATGTGTAATGCATTTACGTAACTTCTAAAAGTATGAAATTTATGCAAATTGGATGATTATTAATTGTCTTTTTCATCATATCAGAATGTACAGACCAAAAAGTTTAACTAATTCATTTCTATTTCCTGTGGTACTTCTTCATCATTGGATTCTTGCATCCTTTCTTCTTGTTCTGCAATTTCTTCTAATTTTTTCCTTTCTTTAAGTCCTGCAGCTGGTGACCTTATAAGAGATAAATCGCGTTGAACTTCTTTAATGTCTCTTTCTCTTTCTATCTCGCGTCCTTTCCGTAATCGCTGCATTATGTATAGATTTTGCCTCTTCTGCCTGATAGTCTCTACTTTCTTCATTGCTTCAAATACATTATTCCATAATTCTCTGTTATATTTAATTGGTATGTTCCTTTTCTTCTCAAATTCAAATGATGGATCCACTGTCAATTCTTTGCCAGCAGTTTTCCTGTATGCTTTGGTCCATCTGACCTTTCTTGGATTTTTCTTCTTCTTGAAAGCAGCATGACATTTTGAGCGACAAAATTTAAATATCTATAACACAAAAATATGCCTATATATATTCTCTCATAAAAACATATAACAAATTTCGCAATTTAATTTATATAATTATTAATTATGCGTATATTCATAAAAATGTGTATTTAAATGCAGAATCAAGGTAGCTACTAATTGTACACATAACCTAAACATTATGGAAAAAGTAACATTTCGAAACACTCTTCTCAAAAATATAAAACTTAAATTGTTGGTATAATTAACAAATACCTATCAAAATTCTTACTTTGCAATCGTTTCTTACAAACTGAATCCCATGTCCCGGATAAATCCGAGATGAACAAAAATAACACGTTTCTATACGCATGTTGCATGCGTTTATGAAAACCCTGGATAAAATTGGAAACCAAAGGAACGAATATAACACATTCTATTAGAGTGTTAACCGCGCCATCTATGAAATATTTTTTGCATTACGACAATATGCAGTAAAAGAATTTTCTAAAACACGCACTAATTTTTAAATGCGCATAATTTGATACTCGATTTCGTTAATAATACAAAAATAGTTGT
>NW_017100599.1:529854-551695 GCF_001263275.1 Habropoda laboriosa
TAAAATAATATAGTAAAAATGATATAATATTTAAATTTAATTTTTGCTATCATGTTACGGTACAATTAAAAGAATGGTATGCATTTAATTCTCTAAAAATAAAAATATTTTACTATTAAACTCCAATATACTTCACTGAATAGCATAAATTACTTTAGTAGAAAAATGTTTTAATTCTCCCTTGAAATACCTCGTGCATTAATTATAGAAGGATTATAGTCTGTATTTCTATTTATACGAACGTTCTTCAATAACTTTTATGATTGTTGTTAAAAATTGTATTGTTCTATTGATTAGTTCAATACGTTGTTACATGACATCTGTATGCATGTGACACTGCATTGCAGAGACATCTACCAACGTAGGTCTTCGACTTTTAGCTGAGGTTCCATGAATTCGTTTCGTTCGTTCGTACGTGCGTAGTTTGTAAAAATGAACGTTGTAGCGAAATCCACTAATTTGTCGCCGTTTTTAAAATCGGCAACGACCGTCGTTTCAAATGGAATACAACCAGTGTCTGGAAGTGGTGTTGTACTGAAACAAAAAATTGTCACTAAACCTGTCGTTCGACAATTGATCGGCCAAAGTATGCTTGAATCTCTTATTACAGGACCTCTGCGTGTAAGCTCAGGAATTGGAGGTTCGAAATTTCTACTTCAGTATTATTTTATTAGTTTCCACGCTTATTTCAACAAATAATGATCTTGTATACTTCTATTACATAATCGTATGCTGCATGCAGTACACATCACACATCACTGTTGTACCAATAGAGCTGCATGTTATGCAAAATTTTTGTCTTTTTAAGAGAAAAAATCATTTAGTATATTTAATTTTTGTATAGTGTAATTTAGTATATTTACTTTTATTTCATTGATTTTTTCAGCGAGCTTATTAGTAACTCAAAAGAGATCAGCACATACAGATATTAAATGGCCAGATTTTACTGACTATCGTCAGGAGTCGGTGCAGGACCCAAAAGTTAGAAGCAGAGAAAGTGCATCTAGCCGTAAAACATTTTCATATCTGCTGACAGCTAGTAAATAAATCTTTTATTTCTCCTTGTGTTGTGCTAGATTGAGTATTACAGAGAAGTATAAATTTTTGTTTGTTATACAGGTGCTGGAGTTTGTGGTGCTTACACTGCAAAATCAATTGTATATGATATAGTATCCTCCTTAAGCGCTTCAGCAGATGTCTTAGCTATGGCAAAGATTGAAGTTAAACTGGATAGCATTCCTGAAGGCAAGAGTGCTGTTTTCAAATGGCGTGGAAAGCCCATATTTATACGACACAGGTAAGTATTATTAAGCATATTTATAAGTATGTTTTAAGAATGTATTGTTTATCAGATAAACATACTATATGAATAAAAATAGGTCAGCAAAAGAAATTGCAAAGGAGGAATCAGTTGATATTTCAATTCTTCGAGATCCACAAAGAGATGCAGATCGTGTAAAGGAACCAAAATGGTTGGTTGTATTAGGTGTATGCACACATTTAGGATGTGTCCCAATTGCCAATGCTGGCGATTTTGGAGGTTATTATTGTCCTTGTCATGGTTCTCATTATGATGCAAGTGGAAGAATTAGGAGAGGTCCAGCACCTTTAAATCTAGAGGTTCCATATTATGAATTTCTAGATGAACAAACGCTACTTATTGGTTAATATGTTAGTACACGTAGTCAAATAATAACATAATTTATATCAGAAAATGTTTTACAAATATTTCGTTAATTCCCCCTGAAATTCTTTAATAAGCTACCAAAATGAAGTATTATAAATACGGTAAAGCTGTATAAATAAAAAATAAAGCTCAACCGAACTGATGTTTGTTTAATTTATTTAAGACAAAAATATGTTAATTACTTATATAACTTAAGTTTTTATATAATTACACATAAATTTAATTAGATCATTATACCCTATCATTTTTTCATTTAATAGAAATTTGGGCAGAATATTTGAAATAATTATTTTTCCGTGGATTATGTATAAGATTTAACATTGCATTTTATTACAATCGTAAAACAGAACTGTTATGTGACTTAAGAACTGTGTCGTACTAGTTACGTAGGAATTCGTTCTGTGTTTGAAAGATCTTGAAAATAAAAAGTAAGTCTTCCCGCTCCCACAAGACGGCGCCACTGATTCCAGACCAAATTTTCGTTTTCAATGCGTGACAAGGGCGTCTATGCGACCGACGATCTGCCGGCCGATTCTCTGTTTTCAGTCGCCTTCGCTGCTGGCAGCGTACGGACGGAAGAGTTGAGAGTTTTTCGCGAAAATCGGTTGCGTTTCTTACATTGTCATCTTTTCACCGCTATCGTATACGATGATACGAAAATCCCTAACTCTTCGACGAGTGATTTCCATGATCTGACATTCGAACTAAGAACAGAAATGTATCGTCGAAAATGAGTTCTCTGCTCGCGTGGTACCGGCGTTTAGTGACACGTCCCGAAAGGGTTAGAATCGAGTAACATTTAACTCCACGACGAATCGAGGTAACACTTTGAAAATTCGGAAAAGAAGAATACGGGAAAAGGCGGGAGACGAATGCGTGGAAAACCGATTTTCGTAAGTTTTTATTTATTTAATCTGATATTTGGGCCATTTTACTCTTCTTTGTTTCTATTATATTATTTCAGTATATACTTGTGATAAAATATGATGTATCACGTGTTAACGTAGTACGTTGTGATACATTCTAAAAATTTCAAACCATAGTTCAGAATACGATTAAACGTATGGAACAGCTCTCGTAGAATTGTCAAATAAAAATATAGAATTGTATTTTATCATATGCAAACAGAGTCAATATTTTACGGTATTTTCAAACATCTAAATTTCTAATCGTAGGTTTTCTTCATATCGATAACAGCATTTTATCCCAATGCTGCTACACCGCGGAATTGATATTCAGAACATGTTATCGTATTTTTTCGTATTTGTCAAATTTTTGTTTCGAATATTCTGTAATGTAGTTGATAACCGATCGCTGCCTGAATGGAATGTCGGTACACAATTTCTCGACGCACAAATTGACCCTTGCGGCAACCTACAACAGTTGTTTTTGTAACCTTAACGACGGCACATGTTTGTGTTTCTGCATGTTTGGTATTCCGCTGGGTACGATGACTTCTGTACATTCAAATCATACTTTGCATCCTGTTAACGGTTCGAGGAACAGCGTCATAGTTTTTGCGACGTCGCTTGCGCGTGCCTTTCGATTCGTGTAAACAAAGGCAAGATCAGGAGCACCCGAAACGGCCACTGTGTTAAGGTCGGCCCTGCATATCGGAAGTGTGCTGCTTCTCGCTGCTCTACTCTTCGTCGTGTTACGTGATTTCGTCTACACTCTAGTTAACATAAATAATTGACACTCTATTACGATTGACTTGCGGTGAATAAATTGAAATTGCGGACTGCATAGTTTGACACACTTTTTGGTCCAGTATTTGGTAAGAAAACAATAATTTATACAAAATTTCTAGTTAATCAAATGTGTTTCTTACGAACTAACGTGTGGAAATATAATAAATTTGCCATTTTCGAATTATTCAGAAATTCTTTGTTCTTAATTGTACGTTAAGTATTGCTCGAAAGTTTATTTATTATTAAAATGTTAACTAGCGACGAACTAGAATTTAACTCGTCATTTCACAACATATCCCTCTCATTTCAAATTAATTTTATTCCTGATTCATCAACGAATCACCGTGTCTCTAATTTTACCATTATATTCATATTGAAACTCGTAGTAAGATATAGAGTAACATCAACTACAGTCTACGCGAGTCAAGTTGTTTTCACCGGTTAGTACTATCCAACCTGACAAGTTCGTCTAATCGAAACGTATCAACAGCACAATAACACACTCGAAACAACTAAAATTTCTCGTCGAATATCCGAATCTCGTCGAACCCTCTCGACAATTATTCACTGCAAAATTTGCGCGCCGCATTTCCCGCGCATACGTATGTTTTCACGCGACGACATTGCCGTCCTCTACACAGCCCGTACCATTCGCTGGTCGTCCTCTGTTTAATTACCCATCTCGATGACATAGGACAGCACCCGGTGTTGCTCGACTAACAAAGGCAACAAAGTCGTTCACTCGCTCGGTGTGCACTTTGTTATTCAACAAACATTATATTCGAGAGGCAGCGGCGTTTCTTCTATGCCGATCTGGTTTGATGTTTGCAAAGCGAGCAAACGCGCTTAACCCTCGAGGAGAGAATTTTCAATACGGGAGGACCGTTCAGTGTTAGTCCTAGGAGCAAAGTTGCAAGTGCAGAGCAGAGAGAGAGAGAGAGAGAGAGAGAGAGAGAGAGAGAGTGAGCCGCGGCTACCGGGCTTTTGGACGCGAGGTCCCCCCTCTCTCTCCCCCCTCCCCGCCTCCTCGTGCACGCCGCACTCCTCACCCCTCTGGTACCTCCGTGTGCCTCCCTCTTTTTTCTTCCTACTCTCCGTGCGCCTCTCCGTGGTAAGGCTGTATACGGTACGGTACGTGTACGCGTGTTCTCTAGCATTCTAATTCTTTATGCAGCCGGCGAAGGAAATTCACAGTAGGAATGCACGGAAGGGAGGTTGCAAAATCCAGTTCCCCCCCCCCTCACTCTCCACCTTTTTTTTCTTTCTTTTCCTTTTTCTTTTCTTTTCTTTTTCCTTCCTCCTTTCGGAACAAGTGAAAGAAAGAGAGGGAGAGGGAGAGAGATAGGAGATATATAGAAGGCCGTTTTGTGCCCTGCATTCAACTCGGGACGCACTCGAGCGTGCGCGTGTGTGCACACACGCAGCACCGATCTGCGCCACGTGTCCGTGTACGCGGGCCGGGGAAAAACGTGCGTGTGCGGGGCTCCGAAAGTGAGTGGGACACGCGGGCCTTCACGCTGAAGGAGAATCAATAGATGTGCGTTGCATCTTGCCCCTCTTGTCCCCCTTTTCGGCTCTCTGGCCCGCACGCACCCTTCTTCCTTCTCTCAGCCAGTGACTCGACCTTCGCACGAGAGACGATCCTGCTGCTGCTGCCGCTTCTACTTATGCTGCCTTCGTGTAGCACCGTCATCCCTTCTTTTTTTCGCCGTCGCATTTTCCAAGGTGATGCAGTTCCACCGCGTTCTTTACTTGCCCATTGGGCGTTCTTTCATTTTGATTAACACGTTTGTCGTTTTGGACAAGGATGTGCTATTTAGTTTTTGTTTTAGATAGATTTCAGGTTTTCGTATCTCGTATTTTCAAACCCTTAACGCTGCACAATTAATCTTGCAAAAAGTACAAATTTCTTTCATTATTTTCCGTCACTCTTTACATTGTGTTGTCCTTTCTATTCCATTGCAAAAATGTAAGTCATTATAAATAAATGGGAAACTTATTTCGATAGGCCTGGGAAGTGATTGTAAAAAAATAAAATTGATCAGTTTTGGCATATGAAGTTGAGAGAAAATCGTTTGTTTATTTCTATGTCCAGAGTATTTTTTTTTTAAGCAGATCAACATTCTTATCCCGGATATATAAATTCTTTTAGTATTCTTAAAGAAATCGTACAATCCTATATATTATTAAATTACGTAATTTGTCAAAGTCACGTGGTGATTCATATTTTTTAAATATTGCCAATACGAGAAACAGTGTTTTTAATGTTTTTCCTAACTACAATTATATTTCCCAAAATGGCTGATTTTCATAATGGAATCAGCTGTTCGCCCCGAAAAGTTTCCACGATTTCGTCAATGTCGTTGATCGATTTAACGCGCCGTTTGTCCTTCTCGCGTCTTGCCACCCTTGCTTCTGTCATGTAGAAGATCTTATCGGCTTGAAAGTTGACGCGTAAATCAAGATACAGCGGTGGATAAACGGCAATCGCTGTATACTCCGACAAAATAGAGTAACTCCCAGCATATGTTTGGATCGTGTGTTTAACGTTCCCTAGTTATACATCGATTAGACGTACGAATACCTGTTCGAGTGGCAACCGTTCTTTCGTCCGAGTATTGAATTATTTAAACGGGGAATCGTCGCTTAATGATGCTTGTGTCGCTGTACTTTTCCCTCTTCCATTTCTCTGGATTATTTGTTAATACATTTTCCTCGGTAATTGCGTTCGATACGTGTTCTCACGTTTTTTGCTTGTCGTTTGTGAGAAGTGCAAATTTTTATTATAGTTTTGGAAATAAAAAATATTGAAAAATGCAAAAATGAGTGAAATATGCAATAAAATACTTTACAGTTACTCCCAGAAATATTCGGACACTTAGCAGAAATTAATGTTTTGAATATTTCTAGCATAATGTTCATGTTATTCATATTCATAATATTTTATTCACTTTCATATTTTATCTTAAACATTATGAATATGAATACTACGAGTAGTCGAAATATTAATTTTTGCTAAGTGTCCGAATATTTTGCAAAATAATATTCAAAATATTATGAATATTTTCAATGGTTCTTTCGTTAGTGTTCGAATATTTTCCAGAGTAACTGTATATCAATGAAAATGCACAAAAATTATTGCAAAGCGGCCAGCATACGATTGTTAATATTGTCAATACCAATAAATATTAACAATATGATTGATATTGAGATTGAAGAATTCGTCAGTAAATTTCTAAATATTTCAAAATTATTGTCAAATTAGGTTGACTAAATATCATTCGTCATGTGCGTCACATAACTGTCAAGTTTCCCACACAGAATAACACAACTAACAATTTATCAGTCGAAACTAGCAAAGTGTATATTAAAAAAACTATACGCATAAATTTGCAAAGGAAATTTCTTCGATCGTGTTACCCTACGTAGTACCGTTTCCATTCAGTGCATCGTGGAACGCATAATAACGCACGTGTACTACCGTGCCCGCGTCTTTATTGATCTATCTTCTCGCGTTTATCTACGTACCGCAGCCATCAAGTTCAGAGGGTTGCACAGGGTGCAACCTTTAACGCAGCTACACACATGGAAACCCAGCAACAGGGTTACCACGCTTCTACCCTTGGCGCGAATCTCCTAGACCAAACTAGTTTACGAACAGCTTCGCTCATTTCACATCGCCCATTCTCCTTTCGTTCTCAATAAGAAGCCAACAAACCTTGCCCTGCCTCGCAGTATCATAAACAACCCTCCAAAGAAATTTCCAAGCTCCAGCATTCAAAACATCAAAATTTCCACGTTCCAAACGAAAACAACACAACCCCGTGATCTCTCCTCTAAAAAAAAAAACTCCAAAGAAAAAAGGAGAAAAAGTTTCTAAAAGCTCCAAAACCATAGATGCAGAAGAAAAGCTGAAGAGTGGCGATATCAGAAGTTGCATCTCTCCGATAAGAAAGGGCGAAAGGAGACTGGTGGGTATCGATGAAGCAAATCGAAGCGCGAGGATGGTGAAAGAGGCGGTGAAAGCGAGTGCGGGTAATCGGAATCGTGCGATGCGTGGGCGAATTTGGGAAACGAAGGAAGCTCGTGGCTAGAGGAAGGGTGAATGGTGTAGGTGGTTAGGTTGGGTGGGCTTAGATAGGTAGATAGAGAGAGAGAGAGAGAAAGGGTGGCACAGGTGAAAGTGAAGCGAAGGTGGTCGAGTTAGAGAGTGGTGTTTGGGAGGGTGAAAGGAGGTTAATGATTAGTCCTTCCGAGGTCGGGGGCTGTTGCCGGGTGCAGGTTGCCTGGCTCCCTTCAGACCGACCCCCACCGCCCCCGAGGACATCGCCCCTACCGTCCCTCTTGGCTCCCTCTTGGTCTTTCGCCCTTCAATCCCCTCCGTACTCCACGATTCTGCCAACCTCCAAAATTTCAGACCCTACCACCGACGCAGCCTCTACGCATACCGTGGGGGTGTGAGAGCTTGCAAGGTTGTTCTCCCCTCCACGCACCACCTTCTGCTTCTGTACCTCTCTCTTGCCTTCAGGAACGTAGCAAGGACGCGCGGAATTTCTCGTTCGACCAGTTCTCAACGTGCTTGTACGCGTTGGAGAATTTTCTGTTTTTCTTCTTTTTTTGGTTTTTGTTCTTTTTTTGTTTTTCAGTTAGATTGTTCCGGTGCAACGTGCTTGCTCGCGGATCGTTTTTTAGCCAGGGTGAAAAATCTCCAGGGTATCGCGGTATGCGAGACATTGCCTTAATTATCGAGCGATGTCAGCTATGCGAGCGATGGAACGAAAGGGGACCCGCGTGTCTGAACGCTCATCGTTTAGAGCGTTCGCCAAATTTTAAGTATTTCAGGCTTCCGCGACGGAACCGATCGGGAGTTTTTCGTTGGGAAAATTGTGTAATTTGAAGAGAAGCTTTTTTCAGGGGGTTAGTTTACTTTTTGTCCAATTTGGAGAAAATTAGAAAATTTCAATCTGAATTTTAGAGGAGTGTAACATTGTTAGTGATAACTGATTGATAATACATATAAGTCATAATAATCACCATTAAATAAAAGACTCTGTATCTACCAAAAAAAAAAAACAAAATTTGAAGAGAACAGTTTTTTAGTTACCAAAATATTATTTATTAAAAAAATATACGAGAAGTTATTTTATATGATCTTACAATATTTTAACGTCGTACAGTATTAGTATAATAATTAACATAGCCCCACCTAGTTACAGCCGTTTTTATGTCCACTCTTGAATTATGAGTAGCACGTTCCTTTGACAATGGATAATGCAGAGATAACATTCTGCAGCATTACTCTAAACGTCACCCTGTCAGGAAATCTTTCATTTACCTTCCCCTTATCTCGAATAGAATGCGTTGACGCCAGAAGCTGTCGACCCGTGAACCAAAAGTACTCGGTATCACCTGGCTAATCTGACTAACAGATCGCACTTGGTTGTACGCATCTCGTGCACCGGTCTCTTCACGGTTGAAACGATTGAAAAATACCTACCAGCCTATCTCGCCTTCATCGGCATACATTACGCGACGTTAAGCAGATTTCGAGCACCTTTCTGCCTCGATACCTCGAAACAAACTGTTCTTACAACTGTTGGCCAAATTTCCAGTTAGATCAATGACCATTCTGGTATACAACAGGAACGAAAGTTCATTTCCATAATTGACCAGTGAAAATTTTCAGTATCATCGAGAAAACGTGTGTTTGTACATTTTTGGTGTATATATATGGTTTATCACTTGAACGCTGTGAACTTTCAGCATTTAGTATCTTTAGAGGGAAAATAAATGACCACGAGGTCTGCTGACATTTTCTTTTTCAACTGCAGCGAATTTGGCATTCACGATTTTAGCTCTATTTTTCGATAGCGCTGGAGGCTAAAATAAATGATTTTAGAACTTGTAGCGTTTACCGCTGTATTAAACATGGAATTTGCATCTTTTTCTATTAAACAATAATTTTTAATACTTTCGCGCTTTTACCGTTTCAGTTTCTCAATTACCTCTGTATTTGTTTGACATCACACAATATCAAGCAGAAGAAACCTTTTTCTTGCAACTCGTAACTCGTCTCTTTCTGTTAAACAATAATTTTTTATGTTTTGTCAATTCCTCAATTATTTTACGTTACACAATATCCAACGCGACAAACCTTTCTCTTACAGAGCATCGTCAAATTTCAAGTCGGACCTGCGACCATTCCTCCGATCCACCCCCATAAAATCAGAAAATCGATCAGAAATCACCGCATTCCTTCCCCAACATCATCAAATTCCAAGTCAGACCCGTAACCTTCGATCCATCCCCATAAAATCAAAAAATCATCGCTCTCCTTCCATTCACTCTCCTCCGAAAATCACCCCATCTAACCCGACCTCACCGCGATCATAAACAAAAAGCGGCGACGTCGTCGATTGCATAGCAACGGTGTATATTTCGTCGATTCGACGGCGTCTCCTCGTCCCGCGTTCTCTTTTTCGTCCAGCAACGGTGTGCCAGTGAAATTATCTTATCGATTCCTCCGGTCGAAAAAGAGACCTCCAGTCCTCTCCGACAGTTTCACCTACGTTGCTGAACACGCTCGTTCGTTCGTTCACCGTGGAACAGAAAAGAAACACGTCGCGTGGAAGAGGAAGAGCCGACCAGCAGCAGTAGCAGTAGCAGCAGAAAAGAAAGGAAGAAGAAGAAGAAGAAAGAAGGGGAAAAAAACGTTGATCGCACTCGCCCTTTGCAACGTCAGCCCTGGCCGACGCGGCGCGGCGCGGCGATGCCGCCCTCGTAGCGAGGACTTTCCAGCGAAAGTGATGGCTGTGGTGGCTGGCCGGTTGCCTGCGTAGGAAAACCAAGTCTGGGGGTGGTTGTGCGTCGCTCGACATCGCAGGGCGGCTTTGCTCTGTTCCTCCACCTTGAAACGCGCGCTCTCATAGTCCACGGTGGGGGTGGACGAAGAGGGGAAGATAGGGGGCACCGGTAACCTTGCAACCCTCTTGCGTACGTGGAGGAAGGGGAAGTGACAGGAATCCCGGGAGGAGCGGTGGGTTATGGGTTGAAGGCAGTCGGGGGTGCAGCCGCACGGGGCGGCAGTGACGGGCGTGACGTAGTCGGAGGAGGATGTACGCCCCTGTCGGCGAGGGCCACGGCAACCAACAATCATCCCTGATCAATCCATGGTGGCTTCATCCGCCAGGTACACACCGTGTTCACCTGTTCACATTGCTTTTATCCCGCGTTCACTCCTTATTTCACTTGCTAGTTGTTGTTCTTTTTTCTTTCTTTTTTTTTCTTCTACCAATCACTTCGCTCTCCCGCTGAGGATTTATACGATCGATTGTCGCGATCCAAGGATTCGCGTAGTGCGTGTAGGGGAAAACGTATGGGATGATTGAACGAATGAAATTGAAGATGATCGATCTCTGTTTATTTCTGTGGTTTGATTGGCAAATTCTGTGTACTCGACGGACAGGTAATTCGTGAACGGTTTGTTGGAATGATTGTGGGTGTTATAGCTGTGATACGCGAATGGTTATCAGGGTTCCTTAGGCGGTTCCCGCTTCTGCGACTGGGGGGGACTTGGCGAAGCATGTTTAGGTTTGACGGAGTTGGAAATTGTGGTTATTTGCAATGGTTCCAATTATTGTGTACACTCTTTTATGTATTTTATCTTTTAATATAGATTGTCAGTATCGTACAGTGTGTTACGAGGAACGATGTTTCGATGAAATTTTGCGGTAGTATCGAAACTTGGAATTCATTCTCCCGGTTAACTACTTTCTCTCCCTCTTGGAAACCCTCTTCCACCTGGTACACGCTTATTAACCGTTCCTTGCGTTCGACGAATAGTTTCATGCGCGTTTTAACGCCCAGTCACCGTTACGTACACTCACAATGACCATACAGCCTCGATGTTTCCTTCCTTTTAATCTTATGCAGCGCATGCACGTGCTACGTGCAGCTTTGCAGTGCGCGTAACGGTGCTCTTCTCGCTGGTAACGTACGCGTTCTTTTGGCGCGTTTCTAAAATGGACACAGTTCAATTTCTTCTGGTTAATGTCCCCTTTTACGTTGTACGGTTCCCGCGGGTTTCTCCGGCGAACGAAAAACCCCACCGAGTCCGATTCCTATTTCTTCCGCCTGAAAGCGGGCTGTCCAAGCTAACGACTTTCGTTCGAGAAACGTAGTTTAATGTAAAAAGAGAAACGGTCGAGAGAAGTCGCGCCAGTTCTCTCTGGACCTTCTACGCTTTTTTTTTTTTTTACGCTTTGTTCTGATTGTCGCCGGTGTGTCGTAACGTACGATTGGAAAATTCTTCTCTTTTGTGTCAACAGATTGATTTCTTTGGATGCTTGCGAGTAGCTGTTGGGTAATTTCGTTGGGAATGATTCGTTGTGTACCTTTAGGCAGCCTTCGTACATGGTTTGATTAATGAAAATCTGGTTCTGTATATTGGGAATCTTTTAGTTTGAAAAATTTCACCGCGGAAGGATTAATGTAGTAACAAAAATTTTGTTATAATGAAGCGTTACTATTGAACGATAAGAGAAGCTTAAAAAAAAAATTGAAACTTATCTTAGGACTTAACTAGCTGCAATTTAACCCTTTCTTGATAGAATTACTTTCTTCTAAGAATTTGTTATTTATCTGTAATGGATACTAAATTCAGCTCAATTTTTGTTCGCGTATACTCAAGTGGAACACACGAGTCCCACTAATCACGAAAGGCTTAAATTGAAATCCTTTGAAATAATGAGAGAGACTCGTTATACAGATTTTAGTCAACATACGAAAAAAACGATTATATTAGTAACAAAATTAATTTTAATTCCAACTGTAGTTTTAATTTATACAACTGAAGATTGCCAAATATATAATCTACTAGTTTTACTTATCTGACACGGTATAAAACAATAAACAGGTATTTAGCGCTTATACGCATAGCCAGTAAAAGGATCACAAGTTAAAGGGTTAGAAGGATGGAACGAGCACACGTAGAATAGAAGAAAGACACGAAACGTTGAAACGTAAAATCACAGTCCGTTTGTTGGCACTGGAATACACGAGAGGAACAACTCTCGTCGACAGAGAGAACGAAATTCCATTGCTCAGGGCTGTTTGCTCCTTGTTTTCACGCCGGATTCCCGCGCTTCTTCACTGTGAATCGCACCAATTTCGCCTTCACGCGTTTTCACATACCAGTTCCACGCTCGATTTTGTCGCCGTTTCCCGCGTCCTCGTGGCACCGATTCTCGCGCTTTACGCCTCCGTGAAGCGGCAAACAGTCGTAAAATACGCGGCTGTCACGTCAATAGCCCAATCGACACGTATCGTGAACTTGTGCACGTGCAACCCCTTCGTTTCGTTCAATTTGCCAACGTGCTCACGCGTGAACGATACTTTTCTGCATTTCGAGCACATTCGGGAGTACTTAGCAAGATTTCAGATCAATGAACTTGCAAATTACCGTTTCGTTGTTCGGAGGTCTAAATTGCAACTTGAAATTTCGAAGTTCTCGTTGATTTTATGTGGTGCCGACGATACTTTTCTGAGTTTTGAGCACATTCAGAGGTACTTAGGAAGATTTCAGATTAATTCAGTTGCAAATTACTGTTCCGTTATTCGGAGGTCTAATTTGGCAATTTGTTTAATTTCATGTGGCACCGAGGATAGTTTTGTGCATTTCGAGCACATTGAGAAGTACTTAGGAAGATTTCAGATTAATGCATTTACAAATTGTATTTCGTTATTCAGAGGTCTAAATTGGAACTTAAAGTTTGGAAATTTTCTTAATTTCACGTGACACTGACGATATTTTTGTGCATTTCGGGCACATTGAGAAGTGCTTAGGAAGATCTCAGATCGATGAACTTGCAAATTATCGTATCATTATTCAAAAGTCTAAATTATAACTTGAAATTTCGAATTTTTCTTAATTTCATATATTGCTTGTGAAATTTTTATAGCAATACGTATCCTCACATAATCGACGTCTAAATTATCCCTTGAAATTTTCATAAGTGAAAATTTGAAGTTTCCTTCGGTGTTACGTGACATCGAATCTATCTGAAGTATTTCTTCAACAAATTTTTTTTATTTTTCCAAACTTCGAAATGCTAACATTTTGGTACATTTTCGTGCATATCGCAAGATCGTTGTCGCATACACCGGTAGCATATGTTTGGTCGGGAGCCCGTGAACAATCGTCGGGGGACAGTTAACTAATCGCGGTGCCAACGAAATAAATTGTGCCCGTGTTGCGTATCAAGATCAGCAGGACCCTGCATCGATTTGTAAGAATAACGGCAGAGACTCTCTGAGATCTCGTTTTCGATGAGAAAACACCTGCTCGTGCAGTATTAACAACATGTCCTATTCATTTACTCCTACATATTTATTTACTTTTAACTATCTTAACACGTTAAGCGCCGTGTCAGTCACCGGTGACTGACAGCATACTTTTCGTTCGGGCCGCGTCAGTCACTGTTGACTGACGATATACAATTTATAAAATTATATTCTTCTATCAATACATTTTAAATAATTTGGAAATCATAAAAGAATGTATCTAAATATTACTTGTTACCAGAAGGAAATTTTAACGAGTATTATTAAAACACATGCAGTCTTATCGCAACCTTACACAGATCTCGGTGAAATCGGATATCGCGGGCTAAACGGAAAGGAAGACAAAACAGGCTTGCCGCTTAACCATCTCGATACTCACTTGGCAAAACTAACAAAAAAATTGTACAATTTACACGCGAATAAATAATACCTGACAGATTTCGCTGTAATTAATATTTATTTTTCGACTAATACAGCGATTATTTGATTTCTTTCGTTCTTTCTTTTTTTGAGCAAACATCATTTTTTCTCCCCCTCGAGAGATCGTTTCTTCTTCGTATTACGAGCGCGTTTGCATTTTCAGCCCGAAATTTTCATCAGACGAAACCCTTTCTCTGCATTTTCCCAACCCTTCGGCAATTATTACCGGGATTCAGGATTCACGCAAATCTCGTCTTTCTCTGTTTCTCGCTTTCTCTTTCATTCAGGGGCGGAAGCTACCGTGGGGGGTAGGGATCGTTGGATAAGGGGGAAACAGTGCTGCGGTAGGCATCGTTGGCTGCAGTATTGACTATACTTCAGGGCCAGCTCTTTCGTAGAATGTATTTTCTACAACGTTATCGCCCTTCATGCTATGCCGCGCCGCTTCCTCCTCTGACGCAACGCCGCCGCGAGCCTCCTCGAATTTCGATGGGGTGAAAGCGGTGGAACGCCTAATTGCGTTTTTGCAAAGATTTCCTCGCTGATTCAACGATATAAGCCGCAATATACACCCGCCGCTCATAAGTATTTGCTCGTCTACTTCATTTTCTTTATTCGGAGATAAAGTGATACAGGTTTCGAAAGAATTATGTACTCTTTTTTTTTTTCTCTTTTTCGTCCAGCAACGGTGTGCCAGTGAAATTATCTTATCGATTCCTCCGGTCGAAAAAGAGACCTCCAGTCCTCTCCGACAGTTTCACCTACGTTGCTGAACACGCTCGTTCGTTCGTTCACCGTGGAACAGAAAAGAAACACGTCGCGTGGAAGAGGAAGAGCCGACCAGCAGCAGTAGCAGTAGCAGCAGAAAAGAAAGGAAGAAGAAGAAGAAGAAAGAAGGGGAAAAAAACGTTGATCGCACTCGCCCTTTGCAACGTCAGCCCTGGCCGACGCGGCGCGGCGCGGCGATGCCGCCCTCGTAGCGAGGACTTTCCAGCGAAAGTGATGGCTGTGGTGGCTGGCCGGTTGCCTGCGTAGGAAAACCAAGTCTGGGGGTGGTTGTGCGTCGCTCGACATCGCAGGGCGGCTTTGCTCTGTTCCTCCACCTTGAAACGCGCGCTCTCATAGTCCACGGTGGGGGTGGACGAAGAGGGGAAGATAGGGGGCACCGGTAACCTTGCAACCCTCTTGCGTACGTGGAGGAAGGGGAAGTGACAGGAATCCCGGGAGGAGCGGTGGGTTATGGGTTGAAGGCAGTCGGGGGTGCAGCCGCACGGGGCGGCAGTGACGGGCGTGACGTAGTCGGAGGAGGATGTACGCCCCTGTCGGCGAGGGCCACGGCAACCAACAATCATCCCTGATCAATCCATGGTGGCTTCATCCGCCAGGTACACACCGTGTTCACCTGTTCACATTGCTTTTATCCCGCGTTCACTCCTTATTTCACTTGCTAGTTGTTGTTCTTTTTTCTTTCTTTTTTTTTCTTCTACCAATCACTTCGCTCTCCCGCTGAGGATTTATACGATCGATTGTCGCGATCCAAGGATTCGCGTAGTGCGTGTAGGGGAAAACGTATGGGATGATTGAACGAATGAAATTGAAGATGATCGATCTCTGTTTATTTCTGTGGTTTGATTGGCAAATTCTGTGTACTCGACGGACAGGTAATTCGTGAACGGTTTGTTGGAATGATTGTGGGTGTTATAGCTGTGATACGCGAATGGTTATCAGGGTTCCTTAGGCGGTTCCCGCTTCTGCGACTGGGGGGGACTTGGCGAAGCATGTTTAGGTTTGACGGAGTTGGAAATTGTGGTTATTTGCAATGGTTCCAATTATTGTGTACACTCTTTTATGTATTTTATCTTTTAATATAGATTGTCAGTATCGTACAGTGTGTTACGAGGAACGATGTTTCGATGAAATTTTGCGGTAGTATCGAAACTTGGAATTCATTCTCCCGGTTAACTACTTTCTCTCCCTCTTGGAAACCCTCTTCCACCTGGTACACGCTTATTAACCGTTCCTTGCGTTCGACGAATAGTTTCATGCGCGTTTTAACGCCCAGTCACCGTTACGTACACTCACAATGACCATACAGCCTCGATGTTTCCTTCCTTTTAATCTTATGCAGCGCATGCACGTGCTACGTGCAGCTTTGCAGTGCGCGTAACGGTGCTCTTCTCGCTGGTAACGTACGCGTTCTTTTGGCGCGTTTCTAAAATGGACACAGTTCAATTTCTTCTGGTTAATGTCCCCTTTTACGTTGTACGGTTCCCGCGGGTTTCTCCGGCGAACGAAAAACCCCACCGAGTCCGATTCCTATTTCTTCCGCCTGAAAGCGGGCTGTCCAAGCTAACGACTTTCGTTCGAGAAACGTAGTTTAATGTAAAAAGAGAAACGGTCGAGAGAAGTCGCGCCAGTTCTCTCTGGACCTTCTACGCTTTTTTTTTTTTTTACGCTTTGTTCTGATTGTCGCCGGTGTGTCGTAACGTACGATTGGAAAATTCTTCTCTTTTGTGTCAACAGATTGATTTCTTTGGATGCTTGCGAGTAGCTGTTGGGTAATTTCGTTGGGAATGATTCGTTGTGTACCTTTAGGCAGCCTTCGTACATGGTTTGATTAATGAAAATCTGGTTCTGTATATTGGGAATCTTTTAGTTTGAAAAATTTCACCGCGGAAGGATTAATGTAGTAACAAAAATTTTGTTATAATGAAGCGTTACTATTGAACGATAAGAGAAGCTTAAAAAAAAAATTGAAACTTATCTTAGGACTTAACTAGCTGCAATTTAACCCTTTCTTGATAGAATTACTTTCTTCTAAGAATTTGTTATTTATCTGTAATGGATACTAAATTCAGCTCAATTTTTGTTCGAGTATACTCAAGTGGAACACACGAGTCCCACTAATCACGAAAGGCTTAAATTGAAATCCTTTGAAATAATGAGAGAGACTCGTTATACAGATTTTAGTCAACATACGAAAAAAACGATTATATTAGTAACAAAATTAATTTTAATTCCAACTGTAGTTTTAATTTATACAACTGAAGATTGCCAAATATATAATCTACTAGTTTTACTTATCTGACACGGTATAAAACAATAAACAGGTATTTAGCGCTTATACGCATAGCCAGTAAAAGGATCACAAGTTAAAGGGTTAGAAGGATGGAACGAGCACACGTAGAATAGAAGAAAGACACGAAACGTTGAAACGTAAAATCACAGTCCGTTTGTTGGCACTGGAATACACGAGAGGAACAACTCTCGTCGACAGAGAGAACGAAATTCCATTGCTCAGGGCTGTTTGCTCCTTGTTTTCACGCCGGATTCCCGCGCTTCTTCACTGTGAATCGCACCAATTTCGCCTTCACGCGTTTTCACATACCAGTTCCACGCTCGATTTTGTCGCCGTTTCCCGCGTCCTCGTGGCACCGATTCTCGCGCTTTACGCCTCCGTGAAGCGGCAAACAGTCGTAAAATACGCGGCTGTCACGTCAATAGCCCAATCGACACGTATCGTGAACTTGTGCACGTGCAACCCCTTCGTTTCGTTCAATTTGCCAACGTGCTCACGCGTGAACGATACTTTTCTGCATTTCGAGCACATTCGGGAGTACTTAGCAAGATTTCAGATCAATGAACTTGCAAATTACCGTTTCGTTGTTCGGAGGTCTAAATTGCAACTTGAAATTTCGAAGTTCTCGTTGATTTTATGTGGTGCCGACGATACTTTTCTGAGTTTTGAGCACATTCAGAGGTACTTAGGAAGATTTCAGATTAATTCAGTTGCAAATTACTGTTCCGTTATTCGGAGGTCTAATTTGGCAATTTGTTTAATTTCATGTGGCACCGAGGATAGTTTTGTGCATTTCGAGCACATTGAGAAGTACTTAGGAAGATTTCAGATTAATGCATTTACAAATTGTATTTCGTTATTCAGAGGTCTAAATTGGAACTTAAAGTTTGGAAATTTTCTTAATTTCACGTGACACTGACGATATTTTTGTGCATTTCGGGCACATTGAGAAGTGCTTAGGAAGATCTCAGATCGATGAACTTGCAAATTATCGTATCATTATTCAAAAGTCTAAATTATAACTTGAAATTTCGAATTTTTCTTAATTTCATATATTGCTTGTGAAATTTTTATAGCAATACGTATCCTCACATAATCGACGTCTAAATTATCCCTTGAAATTTTCATAAGTGAAAATTTGAAGTTTCCTTCGGTGTTACGTGACATCGAATCTATCTGAAGTATTTCTTCAACAAATTTTTTTTATTTTTCCAAACTTCGAAATGCTAACATTTTGGTACATTTTCGTGCATATCGCAAGATCGTTGTCGCATACACCGGTAGCATATGTTTGGTCGGGAGCCCGTGAACAATCGTCGGGGGACAGTTAACTAATCGCGGTGCCAACGAAATAAATTGTGCCCGTGTTGCGTATCAAGATCAGCAGGACCCTGCATCGATTTGTAAGAATAACGGCAGAGACTCTCTGAGATCTCGTTTTCGATGAGAAAACACCTGCTCGTGCAGTATTAACAACATGTCCTATTCATTTACTCCTACATATTTATTTACTTTTAACTATCTTAACACGTTAAGCGCCGTGTCAGTCACCGGTGACTGACAGCATACTTTTCGTTCGGGCCGCGTCAGTCACTGTTGACTGACGATATACAATTTATAAAATTATATTCTTCTATCAATACATTTTAAATAATTTGGAAATCATAAAAGAATGTATCTAAATATTACTTGTTACCAGAAGGAAATTTTAACGAGTATTATTAAAACACATGCAGTCTTATCGCAACCTTACACAGATCTCGGTGAAATCGGATATCGCGGGCTAAACGGAAAGGAAGACAAAACAGGCTTGCCGCTTAACCATCTCGATACTCACTTGGCAAAACTAACAAAAAAATTGTACAATTTACACGCGAATAAATAATACCTGACAGATTTCGCTGTAATTAATATTTATTTTTCGACTAATACAGCGATTATTTGATTTCTTTCGTTCTTTCTTTTTTTGAGCAAACATCATTTTTTCTCCCCCTCGAGAGATCGTTTCTTCTTCGTATTACGAGCGCGTTTGCATTTTCAGCCCGAAATTTTCATCAGACGAAACCCTTTCTCTGCATTTTCCCAACCCTTCGGCAATTATTACCGGGATTCAGGATTCACGCAAATCTCGTCTTTCTCTGTTTCTCGCTTTCTCTTTCATTCAGGGGCGGAAGCTACCGTGGGGGGTAGGGATCGTTGGATAAGGGGGAAACAGTGCTGCGGTAGGCATCGTTGGCTGCAGTATTGACTATACTTCAGGGCCAGCTCTTTCGTAGAATGTATTTTCTACAACGTTATCGCCCTTCATGCTATGCCGCGCCGCTTCCTCCTCTGACGCAACGCCGCCGCGAGCCTCCTCGAATTTCGATGGGGTGAAAGCGGTGGAACGCCTAATTGCGTTTTTGCAAAGATTTCCTCGCTGATTCAACGATATAAGCCGCAATATACACCCGCCGCTCATAAGTATTTGCTCGTCTACTTCATTTTCTTTATTCGGAGATAAAGTGATACAGGTTTCGAAAGAATTATGTACTCTTTTTTTTTAATCTGACTTCTTCTTTGGAAACTGATTAAACGAGGTTGTTTATCGAAATGGACGACGTTGTGTACAAATGCAAATACTTGCGAATGGTAGTTATATTCCGCTGAAGTGTAGTTTTTTTTTTTTTTTTTATTTGTGAATTGAAGTTTCAGTTCGACTAATTTGGGTTAAACTGCAAATTGGAGTTGCGTTAATTCAAACTTGATATTTTTAAGAAAGAGGAGTAGAGTTGAAAGTTTCAATTATTGTTTCAAACTACAAGTTGATTAATTCTTTCCTGACTGGATCGTTTCTTTTAAAGAAGTCGTCAGTTATCTACCGATTATTGTGTGAGTGATGAATGCTATATGGAAATGAGTTTTTATTCGAGCACCCGAGAGGACCATATGCGTCTTATTGGTCACGAAATGGTTAATCATTGAGAATTTATAAACAAAAATTTTTCATACCTTCTATCGTGATAATTAACTGTAACAAATTAAAGGCAGTAGTACTTCTCTTACAACAAAAGTGCAAGCTCTTCGTCGATTTAGTTGAGATTGTGAACATTAACCCCTTCACTGCGGCAGATTTAAAAATTATCCTAACTTCAATGCACCCAAAGGGTGGAAACAAAATACCGTATGCACCTTGGCGAGTTGGTCTTTTAAATTACTATTCGTCGAACGAGATCTTTCTTCTCCATGGGATATCTGCTTTCAAAGAAAATGCACATCCTTATCTCGCAGTAACCCGCGCCTTTGACTGATCCGTTGTGCTGGTTAATAGAGTGGGTTATCAAAGCGGTGCCACGCTCTTATACCTATTGAGCACACTGAGAGCAACGGGGTCCTTAATTGAATCGGCGAAATAATTCAGTTACCGGCTACACAGCGTAATGCACTAATGCAGTTTTCTGCCTGAGAGAAAAACAACGGTAACTCTGACCCCGGGAATGCTCGTTCGAGAAATCTTCTCGTTGTGCAGTCGACGCGAATATTTTCTCTCCTGCGAGCGCAAAATTTTCTCCTTCTAATTTTTTCAAAGAATTTTCCATTAATCTCTTGGTTGATCCAACGATTTCTTTTAGTAATGCGTATACATGCTAAGATTTTCACGATTACAATTTCCTATCGTATATTTCATCGTGGGCGAAAATATTCACGTACAGCCACTGTATACAGTTGTATTTCTACGATACTATAGATTACGCGTATCGCAATCGCACGAGTACTTCGAACAATCCCTACTCGAACCGCGTCATTGTTATAAATATAAAGATGCACTTCGCAAATGTCAAGCACGGAACAAAGCAATTGTGCCCATCCCGGTAACCACGTCACTATATTCTTTCCTACGTCCGTTTCACAGTCCAGATCGCGGACCTCTGCAACGCCGCAGAGCACTTATTCGTCGAAAGTGACGGCTGTAAAACAGTGATATAACCGTTCGAACGAAACGCCAATCCTGCTCCGTAGCAGCGTTTCTAATGGCATTAGACGTCGCGCAATTTTCACGGCCTTATTGTCCCCGATGGAACCGTCAAGTCGGTAGTTAACGCTAATTGGTCCTTTGACGCGACATTATCCAAGAACCGCCAGCCGTTCAACGGTCATTTTTCCAAGAACCTCCTATATCCCTATCATTTTTCCAAACTCCTATAAATTCACGCCCCTGTAACCACGCGAGAGAACCTACCCCGTTCTCAATTTTCAGTTTCCCAACGAGTATCCCTCCTAACTCCGGCGGCATCCCTCCAGGACGCTTTCTACCTCCAGTCCCAAAAAGGAAAAAAGAAAAAAATCCATACAACGCAACGCGTTTTCTCCGCAGCCCGGACCCGGTGACATAATACGCGTCGCCATAGGAGAACCGCCGAATTACTCGACCATACACGCACACACATAGAGAAACGCACGCTAGGCAGCGCGAAATCACCGCTGTGGTACGGTATCACGCGCGCACGCACAGCTACTTGGCGTAACGCGCGCTGCGCGCTAGTGCGCGTGCGTCGCGCGGACTGCGTGTGCGCTGCAGCGCGCACTCACCCCCCACCGCCCCGTGTTGCAGCGCGCGGCGCGCAAGCGTGTGCGTGTGCGTGC
>NW_017100599.1:551910-552819 GCF_001263275.1 Habropoda laboriosa
TCCGAGCGTCACGCAGCTAGCGATGAACTCGAGACACGCTCTGTATCGGTCGAATTTGGAAACAGGGTTTTTCGGGTTAGGTTGAAGTTTGGAATTGGCTGAAAAGTGATTTTGGGTGAGGTTAGGTTTGATTTGGAGGTTACGGTCTGGGTGAAGTTTGAATTTGACCTACTGTTGGTGGTTGAGTGTAATCTTTGGGTTAACGTGGGTAGAGTGTGTCGAGGAAACGGTATCTTCTATCTTCGTTTGTTTTTATATTGTTTGTACTGTTTTTGCTTTAGTAGGATTTGTGTCTATTGGCTCCGGGCTGATGTACTAACTTATCCGTCTATGTTATTATCTGCTGTGATGTTCTGGACTAATGTTAGGTAATTCAATAAGTAATTATAGAGAAAAATTTCGAAAAAATCTCTAATGTAGACGAGAGTAATATCGTATCTTCTATCTTCATTTGAACATCATATCCCTGAGACATTAGTTTCAGTAAATATTTCACATTACTTACATAAGTACGAATTGGATTATGAATTATACAGTTTTGAGCGAAACATTCTTGACGAAGGATTTCCTTGTTTTTTTTTTTTTTTTTATTACAGTTAGTTTAGTTCTACGATACAGTGTTCAGATTTCCCTTTCGAACGTGATGTAGAATATTTTTCAACATCTTGAAACTCCAATTACGCCCGAGAAGCAGCTCGAATCTTCGTATGGTGAAATTGTTTGGAAATCATCGAGGAGAGAGAGCTCGATGGCCATCGCTAAGCGCCACGCAGCGATGCCTCGAGCGGCTGAATTTCTATCTACCATCTCTCTCTCTTTTCCCCACTCGTTTTCTCGTGTACCCCTTCCTTTCATTACTCTCTGCCGTTAACTCTGTCTCCGTCCTACCTGACAGCTCTCTTTCGTCTC
>NW_017100599.1:552844-555732 GCF_001263275.1 Habropoda laboriosa
TCACGAGGCTCGACGCCTCTTGCACGCACGCAATGCCGGAGCAGGGAGTGCACACTAAATTTTGGCGGACCAGGGACGTACGTAGCGGCCGTACCGCGATGGTGTCACTCCTAGGGCGTGGAGTTCATAAATTTTACCCAAGGGTGATGTTTTGACAAACGACGCTAGATTAGAATCTTTCGCGTACTTCACGACGCTTTATCGACTACTTGGACGAAAGCCCAAGAATTCTAACCGGCCTGTGTATCATTCATTTTCACGGCTCTGTTAAAATATTGCCTGCATTTCGCGATCTGAAACACCGAACCAATCCCACATTTCCCAAATCAAATATTCTTCCGACGTCTCGTTCTATACGCATCTGAAAAATGCCCGAATATTTTACTCAAAACATTTCTTCTCACCTTTCTATCTTCACTTTTCATACTTTTGCTTAAATTTATCTTACCAAACTTTTTCTCTATTTAAAAATTTCTCGTCTGATCTCGTAAGAGATTGAAGGAAGAAAGGACAAGAGTTCGTATATTGCGTTAATATCGAAGCTCTCTTTGCAGGTTTATCGATCGTATATTCTGCAATTCGATCGTAAATACACCGTAATCAATATGTCGCCGTAGTATGTACATACGAAGAGTTAGATTCGTGTAATAAAACTGGACTAAAACGGCATCGAAAGGCGCCGTGGTGGAGCAAATGGAAACGTTTCTCTATCGAGGACAAGAGTTCGTAACACGTTTTCGTGCGGCTCGCACGGAACGTCGAAAGGGTTATTGTCAGAACGGAGAATGACGCGAGCCGGTCATTTCGTTCCGATTCACTCAGCCGCTCGTAAATTCTCTCCGTGACCTCGACTTGAACGCGCGCGCCCGTATTGCTCGCGCGCTCCAGCGACCAGCTAAACGACGAAACAGGGCGTTAACTGCAATTCCATCGAGAACCGTGAAAAACACCTTCTCCGTCTTCTTCTCGGTTCTGTGATTCTTCGTTTGGGTCGTGATCGGTCGTATTACATAAGGCGTGGCCACACGTGTGCGTACGAGAAACAACCGTGCACGTTTAACTTGCTCATCGAACCTCCTTACGTAGTCGTTCGTGTTTGCTTTTCAAGTTTCGGCAAAGCCCAAGGCAAATACCTTTTTGGCCTTCGAGTTCGAGTAACCTGCAATCGTTGGGACACGATAAACTCGGGGGTTACATCTGCTTGGAGAACTTAAAAAGTAGAGTGGAAAATCGGGATTCGGTTTTTTAACGCTGTTGCTGGAACTTTTTTTTATTAAGCGCGAGCCTTTTAACGGTTTAATTGTGTCCACTTCTCAGGCAGAAATTTGTCATCTCTGGTTTGTAACAAAATATGAATGAAAATGAAAATTAATTACTTTATTTGTGTTTTCCTATTGAGAGACACATTTACTGTTTAGATGTTCCCAAGTGTTTTCTTAAGAAATTTATCATCTCTAGTTTATAACTGAAAATGAATAAAAATTTTGGTTCTTGCAAATGTGAATTTGACGTATTTTATATTTAATATAGGCATAACGATACAATTAAAGATGAACAATCTCTCAATAAGTAAACTATCGTGTTCTAAGAATTTGTGAACCAATGACCAGTTAAGTTAGCTCGTTATCCACAGTGCGCAGGTCAAAAATCTATTTGTATAGTACATTTTTGGGGCTTCAGAATTTTGATAAATACCAATGAACGAAAATTGATTGTTTCGACTTCCCTGGGCACATATAACGCTTTAACAATACCTGATTCCCGATAATTTGCCATGACTGGTTTGGAACGAAGGTTCCGCAGCTTCCGTAAGGTGGTAGGGTAGAAAGGTGTACCGTGAAAATAGAATTCGTTGCGCTTCATTTTCGTAAACACCGAATTGTGCTGAGTAACGCGATCGTTTCATTGCCTTCCGACGTAACGGACCATTCAGAGATCTTTAGGATAGGAATGCTGAGTGACGATCTCGTAAAGCTCCTTTTTATGGATTCCGTTGGACGTTAGTGGGGGATTTTTATTGAGAACTTCCGATATCGATTCGCGAACGATGAAGTTGCGAATCGAGCACAAAAAATACTCGTTTACGTTACATTCCTTTGTTCCAGTTAGACAAACAACTCTTTCGTCTTTTGTTGAAATACAAATAGAAACGAGATTGTAGAACATAAATAGAAATAAAAAAACCAACTTTAACCGAGAAAACTTAAAATATCATTTTTACAGTATTTATAACCTGATTCGTATTACCACAAAAAGGACACAAAGTTCCTCGCCCAATTCATAGAAAGAAAAAAAGAGTCAAATTTCCTCGCGAACATGAAAGCGCCAAGATGCATCCTCGATTGGTCCTGCATAGACCGTTCAAACTTTCCTCCAACGGCAGTGACGTAATCGCGTGGCCCGTGGTAACGAATAGCTATCGTGCAACCGTGCCTCCCTTCCACGTCCCGGGGCTTTCTTGCCAAGTGGCGCCACGTATCCGCGTTTCGGCCCTGGCACGTGTTAGATTAGAAAGTGGGGAGGGGGATGCGCGATACCTTAGAAGCGTTAGAGAGGGGGGGGGATATACACGCCATCGTGAAAGAGCGACGAAGATACGTGAACGCACACACGGAACGTGGTAGAGAAAGAAAAGGAAGAGAGAGAAAAAAAAGAACGAGAATAAGACAGCTAAGGATAGAGGAAGAGCGAGAAACAACCATTCGTACGATGGAGAAAGATCGACGTTCGTAGAGTAGTAGCGAGAAGAGCCGTATACACGAGAGATACAAGAGTAAGAGAGGGAGGGGGTACAGAGAGCACCACGCGAACTAAACTTGTAGCCTTAAGCAATCCCCCCCGTCCTTCCCCCACTCTCGTCGAAAAAGTCGAATCTTACTCCTCCCCCT
>NW_017100599.1:555823-566650 GCF_001263275.1 Habropoda laboriosa
CTTCCCTCTTCCTCCACCGTGCTGCTACCCCTCCTTCTCCACGGAAAGCACACCGAACTCACACTATTTCGTCTAACCGCATTTGCATCGGCACCGATGACCTATATTCACGTTCTTTCCTCCGCGACACGCTACATCACCGCGCGACGGACGGTCTTCTTCGTTCCCTCTTTCTCGCCTCTCTTGCCATTGAGAATATTTTCCTCTCCTCTCGTGTGCAACAAACACCATCGTCGGGGTCCGAAACGCCGCGCGAGATCCTTCTCCCGTCGCGCGAGGCACACACTACCGAATACACTCGCCGCGTCGCCGTTTCTCCGTTCGGCGAGCAAAGCAGTCAGTCCGCCGTCACAGCCGCGGTCCCTATCTGTTTCTTCCTTCACCGTTTCTCTGCCGCGGGTGAGAGAGGGACAGAGCGAGAGCACGCGTGCAAGAACGAGGGAGAAAGAGGGAGAGAGCTCGCGCGCGCCCGCGCGACTACGGTGGTAGAGCGAGAGAGAGAGAGAGACAGTTGACGGCGGACAGTTACGCGTGATTCGTTCCTCGTCGCGGCGATGCGCGATGCAAGTCGGTAACTCGATTTCGGCCGGGTGAAACGTAGACTCGACCCATCAGTGTGTACGCGACCAGTGTGAGGATACACTACGATAGTACTCTCTACGCGCGGTTCGAACGTTCCTTTCTTTTCTTTTCTTTTCCTTCTTTTTTCTTCTTGTACCCTCGCTCGAGTTGCTCCGTTCTTCTCACTTACGTTTCTAACGTTATCCGTATTAACGTATATATATATATATAGAGAGAGAGAGAGAGAGATTTGGAGTGGCTGGCTCCGGGACATTGTCGATTTAACGATCATGTGTTGCGTGGACACGTGTACGCGAGACCGGTGTCGAGAGTACTGTTGCTGCTGTTGCTGATTTCCGCCGCTGGGTCTGTTCAGTGTATTTAAACCGGAGAACGAGATTCGTAGCAAGTCATTCGCTGAAAAGTGGTTACGTTTGATTGAAGAAAAAAAAAGAGCGTGCATCGTGTGGTCCCGATACAACAGTGGGTGCGAATCGAACGTGTATCACTCGGACGATGTACCGGTGTCTTCTTCCTTGAGACTGCTTCGAGCCGGACGATAATACAGTCCTCAGCATCGGTAGGTTTCGCTCGACACTTCTTTTATCGCTCTTACCACGGAAATCCGGCAAAAGTTTCCATGGTATGCACGCGGTTAGCCGAACGATACGGTCATCGGTGATTTGCGCGCGCGCTACGGTTGAATCGATCTCTCGGTCGCCTTGGCGATCATCGTTCGGAGACGGTGCTCTTCTCTATGGATCGTAATGTCTTGTGACGGCGCGATTGCTTTTTGATGGATCTTATGTGTGTTTCGAAGATCGATGTTGCGTGAAGGAAGGCGATTGGTTATGATGAAGTGTCGAGAATGAGTGACGATCTTTGGTGACAATTGCGTTAACGAGTGGTATCCGGCAAATGACAATTTTCGATTTTCATGCAATTTTCGCAATCGACATTTTTTCTACTGTATCTGAGAGAAACTTTCATCCCTTAAAACACTGTATGTAGATACATCTGGTGGTAGCCAATATTGGCACAGATGTGCTAAGTTCCGTTGCAAATATTTTGACGAATTAATCAACGATGCGGCGATAGTCGTTGCATAAATTTTGTATTTTTCATGTTTCTACGGTCGATTTGGGAAATGGGATGATAACGGGAGGTTGTTTTTCTGTACAGCTGGACGAACTGTTGGGCACGAGCGCGATCAAGAAGGAAAATACCTACTTGAAGGTGGCAGAGACAGGGGTGGAGAAGGTCACGGGGTCGGGCCTAGGGGTGGCATCATGGACTCTCATCAGCACCAGTTCTGTCTCAAGTGGAATAGTTTCGGTAGCAACTTAGCGACTGCGTTCTCGAATTTGTTCAAAAGCGAGAGTCTCACCGATGTCACCCTATTCTGCGAGGGTAAGTTCTTACTTATTACGTTCGAAACGAATATCGCTAGACCTATCAGAAGATACAGTGAGTACAAAAAGCATTTGCACACCGCTGTACTTATTTCGGCACAAGCATTTTAACTTATACACACTGCCTATGAAAGTTTTATGCAATTACAACGTCTTACTCCAAGACATTGGGTATATGGAAACACTTTGTGCACCCACTGCACGTGCCTAAAAATTTCCTATCTTCATCCACGTTGTACTGGATTAATACGATGTCTCGTAAATAAATCTGCAAAAGATTGAGAATATTCTGAAACAAGTAGTCAACCTACACAAGTATCGATGCAACTTTTTCCTAATCAAAATTGCCACTGCACGTGCCTGAAAACCTATATTTTCATCCACGTTCTAGTAGACTACTATAATACGTCGCGAATAGTACTTAATCTATTCAACAACTGTCGACACAATTTCATCGCGTTTCAACTGACCACTGCACGTGCCTGAAAACCTATATTTTCATCCGCGTTGTATTAGATTACTATAAATATCGCGAATAACCTGTAAAAGCTTGAAAATGTTCTAAAACAAGTAGTCAACCTGTTCAACAAACATCGACACGATTTTCATCCAATTCAAATTACCACTGCACGTGTCTAAAAACCTACATTTCCCTCCACGTTCTACTCTATCCATATAATAACGTCATAAATAGTACTTAACCTATTCAACATCTGTCGACACAATTTCATTCCGATTCGAATGACCACTGCACGTGTCTAAAAACCTGCATTACCATCCGCGTTGCACTGCATTACCGTATTAATCAACCAATTCAACAACTGTCGACGCAATTTTCCCGCGGCAAAAAAATTCTCACTGCACACTCGAGCCGTTTAACGTATATATACGAGGCAGCCAACTCGAATTCATTGCAGAGACGACGCCGACCAGCGGTATTTCGAACGGCAACATTGCACGCGCGTTTCCTCGCTCTTATCAGTCAATAATGAAATACCCGAATTTCCATTATCGAAATGAAAAAAATCGCCACGCGCTGAACGACGTGGGTTCGCGTGCGAGCCGGAAGCCAGCTGGCCGACCGCGGCGTATTCATGTCTGACCAAAGCAACGCCATCACTCCTGACGCGCGAACACGCGCTCTCTCACCTGAGCGACCTTCTCTCCTCCGTATGCACTGGTTGCACGCTTTGCAAACGTTGCACGTGTGCGCGAGTGCAGCGTCGAAGTGCAGCGGCGGTGGATTGGCCCGCCCCCTACCCCCGTTTCACCCAATCACGCGGGGCTAGTCCACCACTCGCGCAGAGTCAGTCGGCGTGCATGCGAATCTCGTCGGTTTGCACATCGCTCTCCTCGCCTCTATACACGCCGTACGTGTACACGCGAATACAAACGCGTGCAACAGCAGCGTGCGACTGGTGCGCGCGATTTCCCCCGCAACGAATGCAACATTCTTGCGGATTCGTCGCGCGAAACCGCAGTTCGCCGCGAGCCGCGGTGCAACGCGCTCGCGCTTGCATCGTCGTCGACCTTCCGTCTGTGCTTATGCTTGAAATAGTCGTTTTTTTTTTCTTCTCGATTGTGCATCGATCGTGGAACGATATCGTTAGAAAATCATCGTGGATTGTTGAAATATTTCGTGACACACTTGCAGCTCTGTGTAATTTGTGTAATTTGCTCGATTTGCAACGAAAGAGGTGTCTTTATCGTGGTCTGCGAGATAAAAGTGTGGCGATCGAGTCAGCTATTTATCGCGGTGCTCTGGGGACGTCTATGCAGCCCGTAACCGCAGCGCTTCCGGTCTGAAAATAACTCACCGATGTGCATCTTCATTCATAAGGTATCGAGCGTGAATCGGTGCAAAGAATACGTTTATTGTTGCCTAACGCGTGTTTTTCTTTTGTTTTCCATTGCATTTCGATTTTGCTTGGAAAAGAAGTGATACGAGTTTGCGTAGTACAGACGGTCGTTTAAAGGAAAGGAGTGTTCGTCGATAATGCACGGAGAAGATCTCGGTTTCAGTGGTGTGTTAAATAATGCGTAGAGTTCGTGGCATTGAACCACGAACAATCGACAGGAGCGGTAATAAGGTTGGACGGGATTGTTCAGGCAGTGTGTTAAGTCGACTGATTATGCATTCACGGTATGTTTGCTTTGGTATCGATATATTTCCAGTCGTAAAAAAAAAGAAGCGTGTATCGAGAAATATTTCAGGCTGACTTTGGCGTGAATCATTTATGATGATCGTTTCGTGTTAATTGTCGCGATTTCCTTCACGCATGTCACATATTACGTTTCAATTTTACATCAGTCTTACTTTTACTTCAATCCTTATTTTCTCAATTAGCAACTCGTAAAAAATTTCTCAATAGTATATACATCTACACCTAGATCGTAAATAATTACAATCGCTAATTTCTTCGTAGTTTCACATTCTCGAAGAAAATAAAAAGATTCGTGAAAGTATGTTTTTTTTATTATTCGACCTCGTTCATATTTACATTGGCAAAAATTCACTCATTGTGTGCAGCGAGTCATACGACGAGCGAAGGTTGCCACCGAGTGTCCCCATGATCGCGGCGTCAATAAAACTCGGTATGATTTATCAGCTACGCTGATAACGGTACTACACGCCAACATGCGGGGCTATAGATATTTGTTGCTTTATCAGCCACGTTGAATAAACAAGAATGTGCAACTTTCGAGGTCTACCACCGATCACCATCAGCAACCTTTCTCTCTTTTCGTCGGAAGGTGATCGATCGATGGTTAACCTAGATCCACGAGATCTCTGTAGATCGTTGTCTGGTAAGATTTTTCGTCTGGCTGACACATCGAATGCCTGCATCGACGGCTGCAGTACCGTTATGAATCCTATTATCCAATCTGAAAGTATATATACGAGTGCGTGGATATTGGTGTCAGACACGGTTAACGGCGTTCCGTTAAGTGCAGCACGTAGAGAAAGTTGTAAGCGAGCGAGCAGACCAAAACGATTAATCACTATCGCTCGCGAAGAACGTCGAGCCGCCCGCTTAATTGGTTAGTTGGCCCACCACGTGCCGTCGAGTTGTTGTTTTTTTCACCGTAACGGTCGCACAAAGATATGTGGATCGATCGAATAGAGAGGCTAGCCCCACTTGGTTCGGTTATTATTTCGTTTCGAACTGGTAACATAACCGATCGACTGTTATAAGATGAACGTATATCGATAAGGGACCATTTGTTGTCATTTCTGTGGTGCTCGTTTTGGAGATAGAGTTTCGAGCAGACTCTTCGAGGAAGAGTATGAGAAATTAATATGTTTTAGTGTTAAGAATGTTATGGACAGGTTTGATTTGTTGCTTCTTCACAGTTCACTGAATGAAGGGAGAAGGTGTGTATATATACTCGAAAGTGGAGGTGAGTTTGGCTCGGTCCTCATGTTTATCGCGTTCGAAAAATATACAAAAGTGAGGATCTTTAAGGACTCGAGAAAGAGTCGGATAACTAGGGATAGGTGTGACATAATTTGCAACTCTTAAATGACTTTAATTTGTCATTAATCTGTAATATTTTGTACTATCCACTATTTTATAGAAAAATAATTTTCCGTAGGTAGTCTGGGTCATTATTGACCCAAGTGCAATTTCACCCTTGTATTTATTCCAAATGAATTTTTATTTTTATTCAAAGATATTTGAAACAATTTTATAATGTAGTAGAGACCTTGATTTTTCGAAAGCCTAGAATAGTGAAAAAATTAGACTTGAACATAAGCGACCCGGTTTGCCTATGAAGGGTTGTGTTCTTTCCTTTACATAGAAAATTTTCGTTATCCTAAATCGTCATCGATGAATGCTTCTTCATACAAGAACCTTTTTTTCCCACTTGTTCGAGATATTCTTCGCATGCAACTGTCTATCAACGATCGTCTCGCGTTTTCGGTGGACAGCTAAAGTCCACCACGCGATTCGCGATAACCCTCACTTGCCCCCGGAGGAGAGGACACTTCCGAAACGATACTCTTTACGTTTCTACGCGACGCGATATGAATTTTGTGTTGGCGCGTGCAACGAGTGTCCCCCAAACACGCCTCTCTCTCTCTCTCTTTCTTCTTTCCGACCACGAACCGCCTTCTTTTCTAACGCTTTCTCTCGAACCTCCACGCGCGTGTCCTGATTTCACGAAAACCACCGGCTGCCTAACGCGCTCGCCCAGTGGAACAGTTTCTTTGGCGAAGGGAAAGGAAAAGTTTCCTTTCCAGTCTCTCCCTATATAAAACGCGAAGGCCATGGTACAGGCGAAAGTCGACGAAAAGCCATAGCTGTGTCCCTCCGCTTCCACTGTGGTGAAACAGGGAGAGTAACTCGATGCTTTGTCGCACGGAGAGTGATCTTTTTCAGAGGGTGAGAATCTAAAAGTAAGGTCGGTAGGTGGGAAGGGTTCAAGGACGACGAAGTTTTGCTTGGAGTTAGCGTGCATAGAAAAGATCGTGTTTTCAGCAATAAGTATGTACGCAAGTATAGTTGATCGACTCTTTGCGGTCGAACTCTAGGATATTCCCGGCAAGGCGGTTTTACCTTCTAAACGCTCTGTGAATCCTTTGCCTGCAGAAATGGGGGGAGAAAAACCAAAATATGCACACGGCTTATACAAACTCGTTTGAATAAAATTTATACATTTTTTCCGACCAATACGGCTACCATGCCTACGGAAAATACGACCGCAAAGAGTTAATCAGCGATTGATTTAGCCTAACCTAGGGCTGTCCATTATTTGTGAATTGGTGTTTAAAATTTCTTCTTTGATCTTCCATTTAAACTGTACGATATTAACCCGTTGCACTCGAAGTACTTCCTTAGGCACAGACAATGTTTGACATACTCGAAGTGTGCCTCTCAGGCACACCAAAGATAAAGAACGTAAAAAAATATTGTCTTACGAATCTTACTTCTAGTTTTTGCTTTCGAATAAATAATGACTTTTTATTAAGAAAAAGTCCAAGTTACTGCAAAATTTACCCGAGAAGATGTCTGAACGCAAAGGGTTAAGCCTCTATCGCTTTCTGCTCAATAGTTATTTCCGTATTGGTGAAAATTGTCCTGCAACTATTAACGATTAAGGTGCAGACAAATGTTTTAAATACACTGCAATGGAAGAAACAATTGGAACCGCCCTGAGCGAGGCTCGAGCTCCTTATCTCCCTCGAATTGCTGTTTTGGCGCGCGGATTTCGTGTACTTTGAGGCCTGACTGATTTTACGATCTCACTATATTGATTCTACCGACTATACGCCCGTATATATATATGTAATCGTTGGAAGGCCCAAAGGAAGCCGAAAGTAGGCCTGCGTTATACAGTTAGATCTAACAGTCTTCTCCTCGCGGTCTTTCTTAGCTCTGTATAGGCGATGCATACTGGTTGGTGCGTATAGACACGTGGTGTGTAATACGCACGCAGCGCACGGCTGGCTGTGCGTGCGTTTCACTGCGTGGGACATCGCGTATCTAGAATTTTGGATCGAGGTTGGAATGTCGGAGATAGTTGGGCTTGAAATTGAAGAGTGCAGGGGAAATCTAACGAAATCGAAGCACTGAAATTTTACAGAAGAAGGAAAATAAAATTTGAAACACTATAAATGAGATACTTTTCGCATCTTCTTAGTCAAAGTATTTTCGAAACTTTGAGTCAATGCTTGCTGCTGTCCCCTGAAATTACAATCACGTTAAATTTCAATTTACTCGGGCAATTAATTATTTAATTAAACAGTCTCTCGATTGTTTACACGGTTTTTTAAATCTTCAATAATTTGTCACACTGACGGTTGCTTCCCTTTAAATTTGTTTCTTTAAATTACCGCAAGAAAGTAACGCAGTGCAATCATAATCTGATTTGTACATTTTCTTCAACTTTGTTAGTTTTTCCACTTCGCTTTGCTTCTCTATTCCTCGTTTTATACATCTAAGGGATATTTCTACCGAACGATTGATAATTGCTTATCCGAGCAATTAGCAAATTAAACATAGTAAATTAACGCGGTCCGAGAACCGGCGAAAATAATAAAACGTGGCGCATAATAAAATGCGTGGTTTATATCGGTTAGCGATTCAGCGGCCGTGGAGTGAGTTGCATAACGTACCAAGGCGAAAAGATAAGAGTCGAGTACATAAATCTTTCGCCGTAAAAAATGTGTCAAGCACGGAGTCGAAACACGTGTATCTGCGATACGAAAATATTCGAGCTAAAATCGGGGAAAAAACGAATTACATACAAATGAAAATTTACAAGTGTTATCGTTTGAACCGCGAGAAAGTATGGTTGTGAGTGGCGTTGCGCTCGCGCGATCACCCGCTTCTCTCTATACGCGTGTGTTGTGTGCCCGTGTGTGTGTAGCGTTACACAAGATTAAACGGGAGTGTGCAAGCGACACGTGGAACGTTAGACTAAGAACATTCATATACCGTTTGCTGGTATTCGTGCGGAACTATACCGTACACACAGTCCTTAGATGCGAAATGGCGGCTTCTTGTGCGGCCATAGCGACGAAAATTTATTTGGACGTGACCCAAATAATTGCATTTATTTACATATGTACAACGTGTGCGTTCTATGTCCACGTGCGCGCGATATTTCGTTCGATTATTAGACAGGTACGCGAAAGAAGCTTTTGGATTTCATCGAGGATACGTCGCCTAATTTTTACTTCGTTATTTACACAGATATCGATATCAGCTTTAGTTATTATGCGTTTTTAATCTCAACGTATCTTCGTTATTTCCACCGTATAATTCATGCGAAATACAACGTATCTGATAAATAATTCATCGAAAGAATATACAGTTTTAATAATTAAAAGAAAGAATGTAAAATTTTTGGCACAACGTTGCACTCTCGGATACGAACAATTTCTAATTTCATGGGAACTGGCGTATTTATGAATTCGCAATATCTGTCGTGTCGATTAAAATTTTTAATCCAACGGTTGACGTCTTTTTTGAATACTCATCACGTCATAATTCGCAGGAGAAGAAAAATATATATTTCTCGACGTTGCGTGGCATGATATTTTATTCTGCCCATATATGATGTGATATTGGACGAAATCTTTTAGATTATTATCTGTCGAGATCGGTCGTTGTTATTGGGTCACTGTGTTCAATGCAACGCGGTAACGCGTGGGCATACATAGTTCCGAGTGTGTCGCAGCAGTATCTGGGTGAACTAAAAGGGTCGGTCATAAGCAGGAAATTAGGTCGTGCCGCTGGTTCGCCGTTGTGTGTTGCAACCTGAACGCAGGCTCTAGCGCGGAAACACGCACAGATGCGTGGCCACTGTGCGTGGTGCACGTGCACGCGTCGTGGGAAACCTTCACGATATTTCCTTTCTGATTATTCGAATTTTTCGTTTAATAAATTATTCACACTGTCGACGGAGAAATTTCCTTAACGCTCTGTAGCCCGATTTTTCTTTGTCCGCGAGAAGAAACACGAGGGGTGATTTTGACGGGGGAAGCAAAAATTAGTAATGAAAAGAAAATAATGTAATGTATAGTAATGTGTGTTATGTTTTTTAACGCATTGTTGACGGGAGGCGCGAATGAGCGCCTTTTATTTTTCAAGTGTTGAAGACGGGAGACGTGAATTAAAAAGAAAGGAAAAGAGTGTTGATAAATTTTTTAAATGTAATTTGAAGTTTTTAAAATTTAATTAAAAATTTTTAAATTTCATTGATTGTAAATACCTATGCATTTGCTACCCATCTTCCGATAATACGCGGAAACTGAGGCTATATGCATGCAGCAACGTACCGTCAACAGTGCATTAAACAAACATTGAAATTTGCGAAAATATGCACCAAATTAATTAGTAACTAGTAACTTCCAAGTCACATAGTGTTACAGAGGGTTAACAGAAAAATTAATGTTCAAAAAAAAAAAAAAAAGACAACGAAAGTATTATGCGATATTATTTCATCTGTCATACACGAGTAGGATTACAGAAATTATGCGAAGCAACTATACTCGAATACTATCACCATATCAACATTAAAGTAAAATAACGTGTATATACGTGTCTTTGATAATTCATGCAGAGTCGACACGATTCAGATTTCTCCACTGTGTCCCCCCCCCGGTTTCATTGATCCGCCTCTGTTCGTCACACACGCGTGCTTTTCAGCCGCGCACATAAATAAAATATAACGCCGCGCGTTATCTAGTCGATAAGGCGTGCGACGGGCGCAGGTACACTTCCGCGATTTCAATTTCGAAGAAGCGATTCAAAAATATTGAGAATCCACGTTAACCGAGGACGCGCCTAACGCTCTGTTACTATTTTTATTCGCGTGTATAAAAGGGGTCTGTGTCCGACTTCTCTATCCTACGAAACGATTTTCTCCGAGAGAGAAACTGTTCACCGATGTACAAACAAATATCTCCGGCGATATTCTACGTAAATTGTGAAGATTTTTCAATATTTCTCTCTACGAAACTGAATTATACGTGATCTTTTATTAAAGCGTGTTTTTAGTACGATTAAAAGAAAGAAAATGTTAAAATATGTATTGTTGAAAATGAATAATGGTGTGTGCGTAGATGTGAAAGGAGGAAGAATCGAGAGGTTAAGCGAGAACGTAAATGCAGACGCGCGCGGTCCACAAATCACAGAGAGAGTCGAGTACAAAGGCGGTTTTAGTGGCTCGATGCACGACCGATATAAAGGGGATAAACTGAGAAATGGGGAGTGAACGTACTTGACTCGTAAACTCGTGAACTCAGTGAAGCAAAGTATACTTCTTAGAGTCAAGGTTAGTTCTGATGCAACAGGATGCCGGCCATTGACACCGTCGTACTCACGGTTCGCTCCACGATTCG
>NW_017100599.1:566670-581961 GCF_001263275.1 Habropoda laboriosa
TTCATAATCGAACTTTTTCTTTTTTCTTCTCCTTTCTTTTCACGTCATTTTATTCGCGTTACGAACATTTTTTCCTATGTTCTAACGTACCGTAAAATTACGTTGCGAAATGAGATTGGGAATATGAAAAATTCTTTTATTACCTCCGATGATGGCACTTGTTGTAACTTTCACTTTTGGAGCAAACTTTACTTTCGAAACGTTTCGCGTCCTTTCTATTTGCAGAATTCGAGTTTTTGTTGAATCTTTCGTATGCATTTTATTAATTCTCCGCGTTTTGTCTTTGTTTAAAGGTATTCGCTTTCTGTTTCTTTATTAGAACTGTGCAAAAGTTTTTAAATGGCGCTGTGTGTTTCTTTTCTTTCTTGTTTTAATCTTCAGTGCGGTATAAAAAAGGACATACAAATTCTGAATTTATAATTTTGTAATTTTGGGTTAATTAAATTTGACCCAGAAGGCCATGTCAGTGGAACTTAGTTTGTATTACATTTCCTGCGTTATAGGGGGTCCCCGTGAATACTGAATATAGCGTTAAAAAGTGCACAGTATTAATATTATATTACTAGTATTTTTATGACGATTAAATATAAATGTAATAAAAAATAAATACTCTTCTATATTATATTGTTATTATTTCGATAAAGGCTAATTATAAATGCAATAAAAAAATAAAACGCAATGGTAACTTTTGCACAGATCTAATATTTGCAAAATTCAATTTTTTTCTTTTAAACTATTAAGTACCTATACGCATTTCATTAACACCGCTCTTTTCGTCAATTAGCAAAGATATTCACTTTGTTCAAACACCCAACCGGCAGCCTTTAATTCACTCCGAATGAAATCACACGCTCTGCCTCTACTTACGTATTCGAAAACTGTGTTCGATCGTTTAATTCGTAACAGGATGTCATCGACTCGCTTAGACGACAAGACAGCGTTACCACTTGGACGAAAGACGGTCGTAATTCATCCGTGGTAGACGGGACTGAATCGTTCATCGGCGGTTTAAATATTTTGGCGTTGCTTTCACAACGGTCTCACGTTTTCCCCTCTCGTTTCATCTCCTGTGCATATATAATGATCGATCGACCGGGGTGTCTATCTAATCGGGTGAAACTCTTAGACTTTATTTCTGAGATTCGTCGTTAATCTATTCTCCGTTAGCGTAACGCGAATGTTTGTCAAATCCGGTTACGACGAGAGGTTCTGTCTTTACCAGCTGTCGTTCTCTGTTAGAAAACGTGACGTCCATAACGGCGAACGTTTTATGCGAGTTTCGAAGCATGGAATTCGTGGAATAACGTGGACCAGTATATAAATTTACCGTAATCGTACAATTACTCCTCGCCAAGTTCGTATTTTTCTCTTTTTTCTTCTTTATCGTTAGATGGTAATGTTTAACCGGAACATACTCGAGGTGGACCGAAATGCAAAGTGTACGATCTTCGTGGATCTTTGACACGTTTGTTTTCTACGGGGAAAAAGAACAAGGTTGATAGTCTTGTTTGCGCGGTGCTACGCGGAATTTTAATTTTTATTCACGACAGACTTTTGAGCAGACGATGATAATAAAAAATTTTGTCTAGTGCGTTATTTATTTTTTTTTCTTTTTTTTTTCAATTTGGAAAAGTAAGCGAGAAAAATGGAACCACGAGTGATTTGAAAGGTTGGTTGTTCGTTAGTATTACAAGGCAAACACCAGAATTGCGAAACTTGACGAAGTTGATAGCGTTGCTGTCGTTATCAGATTACCAGGGTATTAAATACCATTTGCCAGCGAAGGTAGATCGATAACATTATGCGTTGGCTCGTTTCGATAAGGAGAGTGGCCTAAGCAATAAACACCTAGGTATCGAATAATATGTACATTCCGTGCAGGTTTCGAAGGATGTTCGAAGCGTGAAATATGCTCGAATGCAGGTGCCCACGTAGTACTGATAATTTTCTCCTCTCTCTCTCTCTCTCTCTCTGTGTCTCTCGAATCGAGAGTTAATCACCGGCCTCGTAAGTGGGTCAATGACACAGTTACACAACTCCGCCGGCTTAGCACGCTCGTGTGTGCATTTATGGGCTTTGTTGGACAGACGCAACGCGTATAAATATAACCGTGAAGTCGCGATATCTTCTCTCCTCCCCGTCACGAAAACACGCGCGAATTTTTTCGTTTTACGTGTCCCTCGTTTTTTCTCTTTTTCTTTTTTTTTTTCTGCTATGGACCGGCATTTTTGTGGACTGTTGTTCACGCGTGACATAATTATCGCCGCGTTAAAAAAACATGAGCGAATTTTTGTTTTTCGGATGTTCGATGTTTGTAATTATTTGGAAACCGTTTGAACTTCGCTAATTTGCGAAATAGCGATTTTTTGTAAATTAGCGAAAAATAGTGATTTTCGAATGAATAATTTATCGTGTAAGTTGAGAAGTTGCTAAAGCGAACAATCGCTAGAAATGACATAAAAACATTTTATCACTCCATTGCGTTTATCGCTTGTTAAAAGATGCTCCGTCTATCTTCCTGTTATCATAATGCGAATTACACACGTTTCTATCGTCGAAGTATTAAAAAGAACAATACACGATTAATCCAGACGAAATATGTTATCAGACGACAAACCCACTCCAATAAAGAAAATGTTCTATTTCAACCTCTGTTTCCCGTAAACTGATACTTTCGTATTTCCCGCGTAACTTTGGAATATTTGCTTCGTTTTCTTTTTTCCACGAACGTGTTTACGTACCATTATCTATCGAACGTATCAATAGGAATATCAAATACAAAGTACTTCAACATGAATATTAAATATTCTTGTGCAAATAACACGCGTACAGAGTATTATTTGCCGCTGGTTATTCGTCCGCGTGCAGCCACGTGCGGCTGCACGGTACACGTGGTCGCACATGCCGATTTCTTCGGCCGCGCGAGACGAAGTTTCAAAGCTCACGGTCACCCCCACCGCTCGTCGATTTTCGCGCGTCCGATTCCTCCTCGGTACACTTCGTTCACTCGGCGACGCGTTGCCCCCCCCTCCCGCCGAGTACTCGCGGTCCGTCACGATCGTGCAACGAACATTGCCGAAGGGAACATGTGCGAGCGGCGCGACCTTGGTCCCACGCGGCCATTGGCCGGAACCAAAGGAAGCCGACCGGCCTGATTGGCTGGTTCGAAGCAAGCTGTTCTCTCTTTCTCTTTGTGTGCGCGTTCGAGTGTGAATGTCGCGCGCGTGTATCGTGGAATCTGGCGGCAAAAATTCAGGCACAGAGGGGAACTAGCTCGCGTACTCTGCATCGCCGACCTTGTCGGGGCATTGACCGTCGTTTTCGCCCCTTGGCTCTTCCTTTCTTTGTCGCCACGACCAATAACGTTGTCGTGTTTTCAGCGAATCCGACCTTCTTATCTGTTCGCCAGCCTTCGAGCCACCGCGTGTCAACGATTGTATGATCGATCGACACGAGGAGGAATGTTTTGCGGAACGGGCACGCGATGCACGTGGCTCGGTGTTACGTATGGAGCTGCAATGGAAAGATTTCGTTGATTTTTGATCGTATCGAGTTACGTACGTATTGTCGATACTTGGGGAAATGTGAATTTACGAAAACAGTTTTTTCAATCATCTACGATTGATTGTAATGTAAAATTTCTGTATTAAAGAACGATGCACGATAGGTCTAATCGTGAGAGGTTCACGCGTCGAAAGATAGAACGATCATGAATGGTGACCTAAGGAATAAGCAGAATTGATTGAGAGAATTTAAGTGTCGGATTGAGAATCTTGTTACGTACTCTGTCGAAGAGGTTATGTAATCTTTAAGTGTTAATCGAAAATACGTAGTTGTTCATTTTGTGTTCTATTTTATTCATTTTTCAACTTTCCTTTTAACCCTACAACGTTCTTTCGTGCAACTATGCACTGGGTCTTTTTTCACCCAAAGACCTTGCATAAACTTTTAATATAACCTTAAGCGAACATAACCTCGATAAAAACAAAAGTTGTCGAAAAAAATGACAAAGCGTTGGGTCAAGAAAGACCCGAAGACCGCACTAGTACTCCGCTTGCTGTTTGAACTTACTATCGCCTAAATCCCGCCGTAAAACGAACGCCTCCACGTGTCCAGGCAAACTACAGAGATTCTATCGCGAAAACGAAGTATCAAAGGTATGATAAAAATCGTTGTAATTTTCGTGGCAAGAGCAACGAGTGCAGCGGTTACTTTACGTCGCTTCCGGGTTCTCTGTACAGTACACGTTAGACGTGCATGGAGTAATAGAATCACGGTGTGTGCTCGATAGAGGAGGAAACGATGACCATGGTAGGAAACTGAAAACCCTAGCCCATAAAATCTGCCGAGCAGCTGGCCTTGGAGTATGAATAGACTGCCCGCGAAGAGTGCATTGCTCTGTTGCGTAACTGAGCGCGTGTTATTTGCAAGTTTCTACACGGTCGGGTATATGTGCGTGTGTGTGGAGGCTGTGTAGACACTTCGTGAATTAATTTCTCATTCTTAGGCTAATGGATCTTATTAAGAAATTGTTTGTCTGTCGTTCGTCTACTCGATACCTACACTGGTGTTTTGTTGTCGTCGTTAATCGACACGTTTCGATGTAATCGTGATGTAAATTCGATTTAATATTTATTATCGAAATCATAGGTGTCTTAAACATGATTTTTACGAAAGGATTAATTCTTTTCAAAGTGGCACGTTATATCGTAATAAGAAAAATCTTGATCCGCTGTAAGCTGTAAAGGCGGCATCTCGAGTAGAATGGGAATTATCGATGCGGTGTATATATATATCTGTGTATGTATGCATATGTGTGTCTGATGTGTTATTATCGCGTAATTCGAGCGGCGCTATTAATACGCGAGATTAAAAATTTTTGCAGCAAATGTCGGGCCGATAATGTGTCGTAAAGCAACGATAGCGGTAAAATAGCGATATATAAACAATGCCCCGTGTTATCTGTTTACTGGTTCATTCAGCTAGAAACTTACTCCGCTACACTCGTCCAATGACTGGATCATCACGCAATCGTATGCCATAAACACGCTCCTGAGGTCTCCCCGGTTACGTAATCACCCTTGTTCAGATATTTTTGCAATATGCCCCCGATATTGCGCGGCATCTCGACGGAATATGCGTATTGCGCGTGAGTGTTTCGACGAGAAACATAATTCCGCGGTGAAGCGTTAAAATAGAAGAATTTATTTAACAACAATACCCATAAAATATTAATTTTATAATTATACCTGTAAAATATTAATTTCATAGTTAATATCAGGCAGTGTTTTGACCAAATTTTTTTTTATCATTTTCTTTATAATTCAAAGGAACGACTTGGAGTCACGGTGGAAAAATCTAAATTTAGGCGTTGAACGTTTATTATAATAACACGTGTTGCCAAAGTGGTGCATGTTAGGGTTTTTACAATATTAAATACTTCACTGAACGCCAAAGTTATTCATTCCGTGGCGTGTGGGTCACCGATGAACCATGATGGCTACCAGAAGCGAAACTTTCGTTAGGCGAAGAAGAATATTCTTTTGTGCATTATTCGAGCAAGATTGGCGTGTAGGAAGATACGAAATTTCAAACTATTTACCGCGTACATATATTCAGCTACATTTTTAAACTTGCCGCAATTTGTTTTTCACAAATATTTCGTAAAAATCCTTTTCACTCTTCTCGTGTTCGTTCGAGCTTCCTAGGCTTCGTCACTTTCTCGTTCCGGCGAGAAATAAATTTGAACGAGAAAATACGGTAAATTTGCATGGAATAGAGGAAAATAGAATCGAGGAACACATTGACATCCTTCGTTCTTTAACACGCAACAATGTAGGAAAGAACAAGCTACCATGTGTCAAGGAAGTCGTATCATCGCGTGATTTGTAGAGATTGCCGTGACTGTGTGTGTGTCGAGCGAGGGAGAGAGAGATTCTGAGCTGAAATACATCCGCGTCTTATTTTCGCTGCGTCGATCTACACAAAGGATGCGAGAATGCCAGGCATATGTTTCCGGGTCCTGGTTATGAGCCGTTGGCATAAGCCACGAACACGCCACGCAAAACGCCCACACACGCACACGCGACTGGGTCGTTGGCCCCTGCACACCACACATTTAGGATGTATATTTGGCTCGGGTACCTGTAACGATACGCGGCCTGCTATATTTGGCAGGTTGCAAATATCCGAATTTTTGCGTTTACCTCTCTCACGTAATCGTTCGTTCGCCCCCTCCCTTTTGCATAATTTTCCTTCTGATCGAGTAATCCACGTATGTATATAAATCACTTCCACACTGTAATACTCTTTGGTGTGGAAGTGTTTGGGAAGATCGAGACGTTTTTGTCGTTCGAAACGAAACCGAAAGTGTATTCTGGTTCTTAGGCTAACGAGTTTCGCTACAAAAGTCTTTCCTCAGGATCCGTCACTGGAGGACTCTTTAACCCTTTCGTTGCTATTGTCGCTTGTAGGCGTTTTGAAAATTTGCTCGCGTTATAGGTTAGGTTAGGGAATTCTGGTCCGCTTACATCTTAGTTTAACGCTTAATTTTATCCTTTACGCAATTTCATCTTAATTTAGTAAACCGAATTTTAAAACGATACGACCAGAATTACAAAGTTTAAAACGATACGGCCAAAATTACAAATTTTACACCGGTGGTTCAAAATTTGCCGTTTACCAGACACGTTATTTATTAAAATTTGCCGCGGCGAAAGGGTGAATACTCTGTTTCAATTTGAAATAATCCTAAAATCTGAATTATCAGAGAAGTGTGATAATTTCCGTCGAATTTAATTACGGGAGATGTGTTTGTTTAATAGGGTTAGAATTATAAAGGAGTTGGTTAAGTCGAATTTAATTATAGGTAGATTTTAGAGTCGTTTAAGTGCACGTGGAGCGCAAGAGGTGGTTCCTGAAGGGGTTCAGGAGTTCCTCTTTTTTTCGACGAATCCTCTGAATGTCAAGGAGCCTCAGAGAACTCGATACGGTTTAGTTAGGCGAGCCATTCCGACAGGCAGGTGGTTTCGGCCACCTGGTCGCTCGCTCTCGCGTGTCTCTCTCATTTTTTCTCCTTGATTTCCTTATTCGGGGGATATCGTGTTATTGCGTCTCCTCTCATCTTCAGAAGGGTCGTGCATAATCGACCGGTGACAAGGTTTTTTTTTTCGTGGTGCTCGTCAGGTGCTTCTATCAGGGACAAGAACTGCGTTAACGATACATTGTTGATTTTGTTTATTACGTTGCGCAATATCGTTTTCTCGGTACACTTTTTATACACGATTTCGGTTTAACGCGATCAGAAAATATTTTTTTCTATTATTTATTGAATTTAATCGTTCACTGGCAGAAAATTATGTGTGAGAAAATAGGTAGTTATTAAAAAGGCGTAGTTGCTGTAAAGCAAAATTTGAATTTACAATTGCAAACGTATCGGAACCAAAACTAGATACGAGTGTGAGAAATTTTCTTGAGACTTTGGCTCGAGAAGATTACAGCGTGAGACATTTCTTTGTGAAAATCTGTGGAATAAATATTTTTATAACTTAGACTGACTATCCTCTTAATTTTTCTCGTACTGCCACGCTTCATTTAAGGGATTTTTATCCGTCTAAGAAAAAACCGCATACTTCGTGTGAATTGAGGGACCGGTGCAAATTGAGGAATCTTGAATTACATTATTACCTTGCATTCACAAAATTTGAATCAATTTCCCTTAAAACATTAACAGTTCTCAATCCTCCCAAGAACTAAAATTTCAATTCAATCTTCAATTAAACAATGAATAAAAGACTAACCAAAAATAAATAATAAAATCATTCCAACGAGAACAGTTAAGAAATTACAAAAACTTAATTTTTCAAGGTAGAAGAAAACCGTGTTATCAATTAGCACGATAATTTCACCCACGAATCCATATTACCCCGAATTACTTACCAGACAAAAAAGAACACCAATTTCACTCTTTTCTTCCCTGTTTGAAATGCAACGTAGGTTACACCTATTCTAGCTTAAGCTAACGACAATTCTTAGAACAAAAGGCACATGTATGTTCCTCACGGAATTGTCGTACTGTTATGCCGCAGCTTAACAGGGACTTCAAAAGTCTCAGTATTCCGTTCACAAAACTAACTCTCTTATTCCGAAGATCAACTCTTAACAAAACCAATAAACTGAAGTCAGAACTTTTAAGGAAAACTGACGCGCGGAATGAAGATGGCCTTCCACCCATAGTGCAAGGAGTGGTGGAAATTCGTGTTTATCCTAACAGTACAACAAAGTTACGGCGGTGCCATATTCGTTAGAGGCGCACCGATATCGTATTACGCGCACGTTACACTTGCGCACGTGAATTGTAAATTACGGAAGATCGTGTCCGAGGATGACCTAGATATCCAACGGGCTGCAAGAAAGGGCATCGACGTCAAGCTGCCGCTGCCTCCTCGGCGCTCCTTTATGTTAGCCTCGCGGAGGGAAATGGAGAGGCGAGTGGGAAGAAAAAAAAGGGTTCGACAGTCACCACCAGCTTCCTTTGCACGCCAAAAAATTCCCGCGGTCTATGGTCGAACTATGAAAGCCGTGAGAAAAAAAGAGGCCAGAATAGACACACGCTGGCTAGGCGAAAGTCGAGTAGTTCTTGGAAAACGCGTATACACTTCAACCCTATGCAAAATGCTCCCCCTTTTGTTATACACGAGCCATTATCCGGGCTAGTTTTATTCTTTACCACGGTTTTGGAAAATTCTACTTTGAATCGACACGTGACTTGGAAGTCACGTATTTCTTTATCTAGATTTTTATAGTTTATAGAATTTCTTTGTAATTGTTCGTAATTCTTAGAAATTAGAAATCGCGATCGATGGTAATTTTTGTTTTCACGAACGAAGAAAAATCGGGTTAGAGGGGGGTTAAGGAACGTATGGAAGACCCAAGCAGTGATATCTAAAAGAAACAAGAAGAAAGAAGGTTGATTTTGAGATTGAAAAATTCGTCGATGAATTTCCACGTGTTTCGAAAAAGTTCGAGCTTCGGTGTTATTGTCAAACTGAATCGATCAAAATTATCGACCGTGTGCGCGGATAAAGTAGTATAATGAAAGACTTTCGATGAAATATAATGAAAGAATTTTTCACAAAAAATCATTTTTCTACGGAGAACAGTGTCAGCTGTATTTCTTCTATACATTCTATAATAAGAATGTCAAGAAGGTTTTACGCGAGAGATATTTTCTACTGCACAAACGACGAATGTTCTGAATGAAACTTGACGAATCTCCATTTTTATTTGTTTCAGGAGTAACGTTCAAGGCACACAGGTTAATCCTCGCAGCATGCAGCAAGCACTTTCAGGAGCTCTTCGAAGGAATGCCTCCTTCTCCCGCGGGACTGATCGTTATTCTCGACGGGACGAGTGCCCACAATATGGCGTCCCTTCTCGAATTCATGTACCGTGGAGAGGTACATGTGTCCCAGGAATCCCTCAGCTCTTTCCTCAAAGCAGCCGAATGCCTTCAAGTATGCGACTTATTTCATCCCTTTTGAAATAATTGCCCTAAATAGTAGTCACGTGTTTCGAACGTGAACACGTACCTTGCATTCTTTCGGGGAACATCTTTTTATTTTTGGCCGCGATTAATGGTCAGGAGTTCCTGTTCTGGAACGTCAACGAATGGATGTAGGGAACGATGGCGCTGTGTCAATGCCCGTTCGAGAAATGTGCTAGATCACGTTGTGTTGTTATTTCATTGCTAGGAAAAAACGTCGTTACGTATCCGTGGATTTTAATGCAATACGAAATAAGTTAAAGGTATTACAAGTAACTGAATATAAAATCAGATCTTTGTGCTATTTTGATTTCTAAACTTGTTCTAACTTTGAGAAAAATTAATTTTGATTTTTCACTCTGGGATGAAATAGCAGCAACCCTCATTCTGAATAAAATTCAGTAAAAAAAGACGCTGAAAGACCTAAATCAGTGATGAACAACCCGCGGTTCGCTGAGGTTGTTTATTCAGCCCATTTCAATTAGCTAAAGTGAAAAATATTCACGTTTAGCACGATGTATGGATCTGTGAAATAATTTTCGAGAAAATTATATGGTTTCAGTATAGATAATACAGCGCCTCGTAAACTTTCGTGAAACAAAAGAAAACAGAAATATATTCATTGATACCTATGTTGAAAATAAGAAATTTCGCCCTTTTCAAATTAACTTTCTTACGGTTTCAATTTTGGTCCTCTGCAAGCATCTCCATAAGTGTGCTTGCATCTTCCTTATTTCCACGTATTTGCCCTTAATATTATAGGACCATATTTTCGCCTATTTTAGGACCATACTTCATCAACGTTTCGACACTTTCAAACAGAATTCCCCCTTAAAACATCGTCAAAATTACCACCGCAATCTCTCGTCGCCTATACCTTCGACCTTCGCGTCACCCTCACGTTCCCTTCGATCATAGGTAAAAGGTCTGTCCATCGAGCACGAGAAGCTGGCAGTAGCGCAGAGGCACGCCGCGGAGAACAATAACTCGTCGACGGACGCCGGGGGTGGCGGTGGTAGCGGCGGCGGCGGCGGCGGCGGCAGCGGTGGTAGCAGTAACGGCGCTGGCGAGAGCGGAAGTGGCGCGAGCGGAAACGTCGGTGGCAGCGTGAGCGGTAGCGTGGGCGGCGGTGGTATCAGTGGCGTCGGCGGCGGCGTCGGTGAGGTGAGCGACTTGAGCGAGGCTGGTGAGGCAACCATGGTGAGAAACACCATGAAGAGGACCCACACGCCGTCGCCCGTCTCTGCCTACCCCGTGCCCAGCCTCTACACCACTACCTCTCACTATTACGAAAACCCGCCGAAAAGGCTGATGAGGTAAGCCCTTTTACCGCGACGTGTGAAGGACTTCGCTCGCGTGAAATTTTCAAACGGAACTCTCCCGGCCTTCCTACGGCGCCTTACAGTAGGAGTACGTATTGCAAATATATTGGCCGGCCATGACCATTCCTCCCTCCGTCGCTTTTTCACGTCGACGAACTCTGCCAAACGAGATCTGTCGATTTCGTAAAATTCAAAATTTTCATTTCGAAATTTCGCAAAAATTTTTTTACAAAACCGCGGACAAATTGCATACGACGACTTTTAACCTGCCGAATGGTAAAAGTGAGAGAGAAGAAATGGCCTTCACCGCCCAATATATTTGACCCCCGCTGTACCCTTTTATTGCCGGGCGATTTGCCCCCAGGACGAGGTGAAAATTCGTTTTGTAAAAAATGTACGGGAATCGCGTTGTTTCTATATGATAACGTTTAAGTATTCGTTGGAATTTTGTACTTGGTCGAGGGTAATGTTAGAATGAATTTAACGGGATCTCGGGGGAATGTGAAACGTATAACGTGGTTGGTGATGTATTTAATACGACGTTCTTCGAGGTAACGTGTACAGGATCTACCATAACGCGCGGACATAACTTCAATGGTGGATTCGGTGCACAAATGTAATAAAAAAAAGTTCATACAAATGTTTGTCTTCCAGTAATTTTGTTTTCTGTTTTAACAAACCGAGCTCTTCATTCAATTTATGAAGAACATTTGATATTTCATGTACGACTTTGATGACTATTACGAACGGGTCAGAAGGTCAATGATAACACGTTTAGAGGCTTGTATTCGAGCAATTTCTGCGAAGACAGATGAACAACTGGTACAACAGAAAGGCGGCTCTAATTTGGAAACAAGGTCAGATAGGACAAACGTTTATATGAACTTTTTTTTTTTTTTATTATTATTTTTCTGCGCTGAATAATGAAGTTACGCCCACACATTACGGTACACCCTGTCAAATCTAGCTTTTCATTAACCCTGCTGTATTTTCTTTCCTTAAATTCATCTTCTTGAATGAAAAATCACATTGTAAGAATAAAATTCAATTTATTAAATTACTCTACCGTTCGTACGAAATGATTCTGTACGTAATTTCCAGTAGACCGTAGTGTTCTTAGAACGGAATTGTCGCTTCGGTATTACTAAAATACTTCAGTACTTCGATTACCCTTTCTGCACGATATCCAGCGATTTTTTTTTTTTTTTGGAAATATTTTTAGATCGCCCAGCGACGTCGATACCCTAGGAAGGGCAAGCGTGCTGCGCGATGGCACCGCCTTCCGGCCCGCATCCGCGCCACATCCGCTGCTCATGGAGAACCACTTCTATCAGCCGTTCATCCATCCTTCAGAAACGCCCGCGCATCCCCACACAGCACCGCACACACCAACGGAATTGGAACAGGAATTGGAACGAGCGAGGTCCGAGGAACGCGATCTCAAGGAAAGCGTGGCTGAAGGTAACGCCGTTGAAAAAATAATTACAGTAGAATCTTATCGAATCTTATCAGTTGCATTTCTTTGACACGCGGGGGAGATTGTTTCCTGTTTAGCTCCGGAAGACAGGTGACACGCGATAGTAAAGAAGCGAGGATTTTAGTCTTACCGATATCAGTAAAACATAGCAGAAGTGGGAGATTTCATACAATTTTCCATAGATTTCACAGAGTTAATTGGTTACCTCGATAGTTGCAGGAACCTTGATACTTTCAGGCTTTTTCAACCCCTTCTCGCGCAACTACCGAGGTTCTACTGTAACTATACCAATTTCTATGTGTTTGTTACCGTGATCTTATTTCTCGGTTGGAAGATATCACGATGGATGTTTCCCTATTGGTTGTTTAGTTTTAGGTTAAACTACGTTGTTCGGTTTTTTTTTAATATGTACACTCCGTACACGCTCTGCTTCTCTCCGTACATATTCTCCTTTCGGGCTTGCGAAAGCTACCTTTATACATCCTTTTGTAGCTACTAATTCGGAAAAAGGGCCAATCAACGCATTTCCTAGAAAAAGGCCTCTTTCGCGAACCCTTATTAGCAGGTAGATAGAAGCGATGCAAGTCAACGGTGGGGGTGATCGGTCACGTGGTTCGTGTTGAGGACACGACACTATGAATGAAAAAGCTGGATCTTCAATTTTTTACACGTCAAAATTCCTTATCGACTAATCGAACAAAAAAAATTTTCCTATTTTTGGTGTTAAAAGATAAATTAGTTAGTAATATAGATTAGTGTATTTGAATGAAAGTATCTTTTGCAAATAATTAAGAAATTTTTCGTGTTTGTAACATTTCTCGAGTCGTTTGACGGAGATTAGATTCAGTACGCCAGTTTTGCATAGTTTGCGTAATTTTGTTGTTCGATTATGTTGCGCAGATCTTCGAATAAAGCAAGAACCGGTGGCGCTGACCGATCGGGAGAGGGCAGAAAAATTGGCGGAAAGATTGTCAGGCGAAGTTTATTCCGGTGGAAGGGGGTTCGACGGTGGTCATTACGGTCCAAATTCGGATCACGTGCATCATGGGGGGCAGATGGGCCACGCCATGGTGCCTTTGCCACCAGCTCATCCACCGACTCCTGATCTCAGTCCTGCACCCACCACCCCCGCTATGTGGAACACGAAAATCAACAAGGCTGGCACTGTCTCCACTCCCGATGGTGAGTCCAATCTTATCAATCTCTTATTTTTAACGTATTTTCAAGTTTCTATTGTCAACACTATTGCACGTTTGAATTTTTATTTCAAAATTCTGAAATAAAATCAAGAAATCACTCGCTGATTTTCTTTTGAATTAATATTTTTAATTAATTAAAATAATATTATATTTAACAAAGATAGATACTTGGTGATAAAGTACACCTCTACTTAATTCGACGTTTAAAGGAATCCACGTGAGAACATACTATACACGTCGATTTTCAGCAATAAATCACGCGTAACAGTTTAAGCTGCTGTTTCGATCATCGTCGACTCCAAAAGTTTACCAAACTTTTCTTAAACGCACCACGTGCCTTTCGATTCATCGCTGGCGAAAATATCCTTTTTCCAAAGGCAGAGATTCAACATTGCCATTAATTTCGTCGACGATTTATAAAATGAATTATCCGGTTACGATAATTCGAGTCGAGCGAGTGAGACAAGGTCTTCCAGGTCTAATGTTACAAAATGCACGGCTAATGGTTGCATCACCGGTTGCACGTGGAGCTTTCTCGATGTTGCAACTTCTCGAGCCTCTTTTCGTCGGGTCCTTCCTAACGTTCTCTTCGCGGTTTGTGTAATAAAGTGAAAGAAATGCAGCCTCAAAGCATCCTTGAGGTTTAATTTACGATTCACCAGTTGGTGTTTCAGATATTAGAACTTCTATAAGCACCGCTGCTTTCTAAACGTTAATAGTCCTGAGGCAATAGGATTTTTCGTTATTTCTATGGACTTCGGTTTCGTAAGAGCCTGCAATTTCGACGGTAACCTGTTCGATTGAACGTGACCAATCTTATTATTGCAAATTGTCTTTTGTAAAATAGAAAATTCTTCTCGATAGAAGTTGATCTATTCAGGACGAACTTATTTTACGTTAACCCTTTCGTCCCACTCGAGTACTCAACCAAAAATTGATTTTAATTTAGGATCCATTACAGATACGATAATTGGCAGATAAGTAACAAATCGTAAAAAAAATAATGCAGTCACGAAAGTGTTGAAATAAACGTATCAACGTCAAACTTACATTTTTTCGAGTTAATTTCAACGAATCCAAATGGATAAAATAGATCTAGAAAAGATCATTCTCATAAGGATCCTGTGCACCCTGTGAACCAAAGCAACTACAATCCCATAAAGAGCCACAGTTGGAACAATCTCTCGAACACCCACCTACCGACCAAAGAGCCTTCGACGATTCCAGAACCAGTGCCAATTCCATCGAACCATCTCGCGGCCCGGGTTCTCCTCTGGAAGTCAGAGAAATTATTTTCAGAAACTCGACTATCGGCTAAATGTCACCACTAGTCAGCACCGTGTGCTTCGATGTGTCACACAGATCTGCGCCTGCCGCCCTCGACGCACCAAACTGCCCGGCTGGGCCTGTCCTCGAAAATTTTCGCTCCACTCTCTCTCTCTCTCTCTCTCTCTTTCACACTCTTGGCCAGCGGTATTTTTTTTTCTTCTTTTTTTTTTACCTCAGCCACGAAGCAACGATTCTCGGTGCGGTCTAACGCGCGCGGAAAGAGAGCAGCTTCGACGGCGGTGGCGGCGTGGCCGTTAGGCAGGATTTACGGCCACTCGACGTTGGTCGACGCCCACCTGGGGACACACACGCTCTTGCCTTAGCGGTTCGCCTCGCCTTCACGGTGTGAACAAAGTGTACAAAGAGGATGCAGGCGACGGTGCAGCCACTGGGAACATCTTTTGCTCCGGCGAGCAAATC
>NW_017100599.1:581985-584315 GCF_001263275.1 Habropoda laboriosa
CCACGTTAAAACTGACGACACAGGTAGAGAGAGAGAGAGAGAGAGTGGAGGGTTGGCGGGAACACCACCACCACCCATAATCACCAGCGTGTTCGTGGTCCAGGAGATCGTTCGGTGTCGCGGATCAAGCTTTAGCCATTTTTAATCGACGCTAGATGAGCGCGACGGTAAAGAAAGAAGCGAACCGTCGGCTAATATGCAACGGTTATTGACATTAGCCGTGCTCCAGAGAAAAGAAGGCGGTTGAGGGAAGAGGAGTAGGCGGTTGGCTGGCTGTGTCCACGGAAGAGGAAAAGATACGGAGAAAGAAAAGGCTAAGGGGAGGGCAAAAGAGAAAAGCCTTTTTCGGTGTGTGTTTCGTCAGGTAGGACGTTAGAAAGAACGGGAGGAGTAAATTGTCGAATTGTCGCGCGAAGAACGAAGAGGGGAGAACCGTGAGGCGAACGAAATGGTCACGGGATTTGTTGGACCATTCTATTAAATGTACAGTTATGCTAGCTTCGACTTTGTCGTTAGGTGTTGGCTTTTTTGTTAGAGGCTCTTGCCTGGATGGTACTTTTTAGAGGATGATTAGTTACGTCTTAGGTGTGCTTGAGAATTTCCGTCCGATGGAATGTCGGATGATACAGTTTTCTCTTAATAGATCAGAAGTTTCTCTTCGGTAGTTGGAATATGGAACGAAACGATTGCAGGGTTTTTATTTAAAAACCCGCGCGACTGTAAAATTACGTCACTGCCGAGTAGCTCTTTCTTCCGAGAACGTGCAGTGACTTTCTCCCGAGTGTTTTAGGCGGCCTTCTTTCGCGCCTGGCTTCTTCAGGCCATGGACCGTCTAACTTCGTGTCATTTAAATCCGTCGTTGGGAACTGAGATGAAGTATTTCGTTATTCTGAACTATTTTCAGGTGGTATCGCTAACCAGATATAGCTCGAAAATCGTAAATCTATTTATTAATAATATTCTTGTCGTTAAAAAGTGTTTATTACTGAAAATGTGCGAACTTCAAGTATGAACTTTTTACAAAGTGAATTTTATCAAATGAATTGGTGGTCATTTGTCCATCCATTTGTTCATAATGTTGTTTATATAAATAAGCAACTTTATTTAACCAGTTTCCAAGGAAGAGGCGGAGGATTTAAAATTCTTCTGAAGAATTCATCACATTTTTTAATAAAAAGAAAAAAGCAACTGTGCAAATACTTACGAGTAAATGAATGAAAACTTTTTGCAATCTTGCATAAATATTCGCCTCGCTCTTGCTTACTTTTCACACGATTACCTATTCGACTCCAAAAAAGTATAAAAAATTCACTTAAGAGATTTCACAATCATGAAATGAATTAAAACCGATCAGTCAACCAAACGTATTGTAAAAAAAACTATGATTTCTAGCTGTCTTGCAATCTTGCATAAAAGTTCCTTTTATTTCATTTATTTCTGACACGATTATCTATTCCACCCGAAAAAAAAAAGACAGAAAAATAATTCGCCGTACAATCTGCTTTCGCCGTTCAAACCAGCCATCATGTTTCCCCTAACCACCATCGAAAAATCGCATGCGTTCCCTGTTCCACGGGACTCCACACGCCACAAGACGTTGAATTATAGATGAAGAGACGAGGAACCGTTCAAGTCGATGCACCGCTACCGCATCCACTTCTTGTCGTCCTTTTCCTCCACTCCCGAGCTTTGCTTCCTCCTCTATACTTCCTTCCTTCCTTCCTTCCTCTCCGAGACTCTTCGACTCGACTGCAATTTCGCGCACGTGCCTCGTAAAAGTTTCAGCTAGGCGTGCACGCGCCTCAAACTTCCGCGTACACTGACTCCGTTCCGTGCGCCTTCCTCAAACATTAATTCATCGTTTCCGACTATTAATTCCGTATGCGACGTCTGCGCGTCCTTTCCACGTCACGAAACTCCCTTTTTTCTGTCTTTCGTCCGTGTAATTTCATATTCGCGGTTTAATCAATTCGTAGGGTTTTTCGGGTAATCAGAGGGAATTAACGTAGATGGATGGAAATTGTGCATGTATTCTCGGGTTTAAGGGCTGTTCACTCGCTTCCTACGTTTTATGATTTTCCTTTTTAGTGACTGTTTTTTTTTTATTCGAATCGAGGAGGAAGCTCGAATTATTGCGGATAAGTTGCATTTGGTTATCTTCGAATTTATGGATTCAAAGAATTGAAGTTAGGAGCACTGTACACAGGGTGCTTAAAAATGAAGTTACAGACATATAAAGAACTTTAGATAATCAACTCTCCAGATTATCTAAAGAAGATTCTAAAAGTGTGTAGAGAATAAGGGGGAATACAGTGGAGACTCTTTGAAGA
>NW_017100599.1:584624-603387 GCF_001263275.1 Habropoda laboriosa
GATACAGATTTAGTGACAAATTTGAAATTAATGCTATTAAATTTTAATTATTAAATTTAGATTTAAAATACAATATCGTTTTTGTCGAAAGCACACTCAAGGGGTTAAGATAAAATTCGATCGCCATCTCCAAGCCCTATTTTCACACTTGTTCCAGTCAGAATCCGTGGTACAAGTGTAACTTAAGAAAGTGTTCGTTTTCTAAGTTACATTTTTCACGACTCGTTAGCGCTCGTTGGGATTTGTTGTTTCTTCAAGTTGTCGAGGATCCCGTTAGTGTGCGCGGCCCCGCGTGTTTGGCGGATCACGCGCAAGTGTGCTCGAATCGGGATAGGTTCAAGAATACCTAACGCGAGTCGATTTAGGCCACGGGTTCTTAGAAACGATTAGTCCTTCTCGGTTCTCGCAACGCGCGGGCCTCGAAACCGGGTTTAACCTCCAGCCGCTGAGAATCGTTGCACAATGCAGCAACAACGCGAAATACCAGGCTGACGCATGACTTTTAGAACGGTGACTAACGAAATTCTATTGTCGAGCATGGTTCATATGTTTCTTTATGCAATAGTGCGATTCTATGATTAAGTCTCGTTTCTTAATGGAGAAATAACGAGGGATAAGTTGGATAAATCTAGTCTTCTACTAGAGTGATTTTTTTCCTTTACCGAAACTACTGTGTCGGACGTGTAGGCTTATCTCCACTTTTAACGACAAGTGCTTTTTTTAACAATTGAAAATTTACAAATTATCGCCGCGAAGGATGTACAAGAATATTACACTTTGGATTACATTCTATTTCAGTTATTTTAAGTTACAACGTTGAAGACACGTTACTTTCCTTTAAATAATATAAAAATTTAGAATTTTTCAAATTATTCAAGTGTTTGAAATTTTAGAATTTTTAATTCTAGAAAGTTTAGTATATTCAGTGAAATAATTGTTACACGCGATTACTAAGTGCTAAAAATTCACAAATTATTGTCACGGAAGGATAGTTGTACTTACAAGAACATCACACTTCTGATTACACACTATTTCAGTTGTATTAAGTTACAATATTAAAGACGCGATACTTTCTTATTAAGACGTCGTTCTCTACTCACCATAAAAGAAATACAAAAAACGCTACACGATTTCAAAATGATATCCAATTCCACACAAGCCTCGAAAATACCTTCTAATGCAATTAGGAAGCAGTTGCGCAACGTTCAGCCATTAGACACAGTTTCTCGTCTACTTGTTCAGCAGAGGGTAAAGTAGGATTTTTCTAGGTATTTACGCGCGAGCGATAAAAGTAATGCACATCGAGGAGTAAATTAGAAAACGTGTACCAGTCGGACGAGAATTGTGCCAAACGCCTTAACCTAGCTGAAGTTTTATTTTTCGTAAAAACTGCGTGAAAAAGATCGTGTTCCCGGTGGAAGATAAAACGCAAGAGGCTTTGAATGAATTATGGGTATAGACCGTTGGATGTTTTTTTAAGAGAGGATGCGAAAGGCTGGTTCCTATGTGTGTCATGGCCAAAGCGGCCCCGGTGTGTTTTAGAAACTGTTAGAAAAGTTTGGTTGACTCTCGGTTCCCGCGTGCTGCAAATTATCGTTGGACGAGAGGAAGATTTTTGTTTGACCCGCACCTACTTTCATAACTTCCTAAAACCCTCCGGATTCTTCGCTGAATTCGTCGAAACTTTCTGCTATAATTTCATCCTCTTTATTCTAGAAACAACAAAATTTTTTTTTTAAATACCTGTCATTTGATCCAAGTAATCTGTATTCGATATTTTTCAACGAATTCAACGCATAATTCGTTACTTCGTGTTTTTCTGCCCGTGCCATGTTTGCTCTTTTTATCGAACTTGATTTCGTGGAAAATGAAGGCGGCATCTTGGAACGAGCAGGTTGACTTCGCCAGGAGTACGACTGAAATCCGGCATGACAGGCGTCCCTAGGACTTGTATTGATCGACAGAACATGGTAGTGTGCAGGAGAAATGCAGTAACCCGAATTAGAGTGTCTCTTTGACTCGCGGTTACTTCGAAATATCTAATCGAATTAGATGTTGCACAAAAATCCTGCTGGTTTATTCGAAAAGCGATCGAAAATCAATAATACGAAATCTTCAGTCGTACATCAAACTACTGCAATTATTAAACAAATGATTGCAATCTAAATAATTTCGACGAATCAGTCAGCATATTTTCTTGCAATACTTTAACAAATTAAACCAGTCTTCAAAAATACGCAAAACCTTCCAAAGTACAGCGATACCGAAAATTCTTTCAAACTAAGTCCTCCACTCTGCAACATCTTCGTAATTCTTCCCAAAGCTCGAGAGCGATGAAAAACAACCAAATACCGGTTCCACGCGGCGTAAAATCAACATTCGTGCATATCGCCGTACATCAAACTACTGCAATTATTAAACAAATGATTGCAATCTAAATAATTTTGACGAATCAGTCAGCATATTTTCTTGCAATACTTTAACAAATTAAACCAGTCTTCAAAAATACGCAAAACCTTCCAGAGTACACAGCGATACCGAAAATTCTTTCAAACTAAGTCCTCCACTCTGCAACATCTTCGTAATTCTTCCCAAAGCTCAAGAGCGATGAAAAACAACCAAATACCGGTTCCACGCGGCGTAAAATCAACATTCGTGCATATCGATCGAGAAAGTACAAGAAATCACATCCGGTGGAGTACGAAAAACCAGTGTGAATCAGCCGAACGTTGCAAACGAGCGCCACGTGTGTTATCGAAATCACGCAGATTGCAATGATTGCACGTATTGGGTATCGTTTGTTGGGATCTGACACGGTCTATTGGTGGGAGGTTGGAGCACACGTAATCGCCTGATTGGCCGTTGATAACGCGTAATCTTTCGATGGAGAAGCAAGGGCCTGTGTGATCGGCGCGGTATTGCTCGCGTCTTTCTTCTGTTCGCACGCGTGCTCGCGGTGCTGGTATTGTTTCGACGCACGCAACACGCCTCTCACACCGTTAACCGTTAGACAGGCTGATAGGGCGAGCGGGTCTCGTGCAGCGGCGAATTCGGGTCAAGAAATATTTCATGATAACGCCGTCAGAGGGCCTGAAAAAGGTGCCTGATAAACGAGCTAAGCTAACGCTCATAAGTATTCTCTCTCTCGGGAATTTTTTTTTTTTTTTCTAATTCGATCAGACGTGAGGGAAAAATGTTGGAGAAAATTCGACGCTTCGTTCTGGTTTTATCCTGTAATTTTATCGAACGCGGTTTTGCGAATGTTGGTGTTTAGAAATTAGCAGAGGTAATGACGATTTTTCATTTTGCATAAAGAAGAGGAGAAAATGTGGATCTTTGCGTTTCACTCGATCTCTTGGATATTTCTCTGATAATGTTAATATTTGGGAAATTAGCAGAGGTGAAATGATGATTTTTAATTTTACCTAGAGAAGGGAAGAAAATGTGGATCTTTGCGTTTGACACGGTTTATTAAATACTTTTCTGATAATGTTGATATTTACGTATTATCAGAGATAATAACGATTTGTAGTTTTAAATAGAGAAGGGGGGAAAATGTTGCTCTAATAATAAGCAAAGGAGATACACGGTGGACTGTTAGTTTCTCCGACCTCATCTGTTTTATATATTTATGTAAATGTGTGAATCGAGGGTTAGATATATTCTTTTTCTTAACAAGAAACACCGAGAACATTTCCTAAAATAAAACTGTCGAGTATAAAAGACATTTTACGCGGCGAATTCGCTATTGTACACTATAGTGTGCATGTCGCGTATTTTCGGGCAAGCTTTGAATTATTGGTAGGCCGTGGTTGAGCTCGTTAAATGTAACGTTAGAGTGGTTGAAATAGGTAGGAGAGAGGAAGGTGGATGATGATTGGAGCGTGTAATTGTGGTAGTATTGATCAGGGTGATTAGGAGATTACTTTTGGGGTTGATGGAGGCACATAGATATCGCATAATTTATATCATATTGGAAAGGGTATAGTGACGGCGTTGCGAAGACCAAGACAAACATAATTATCAACGTAACGTGGAATCGATTGATTTAGTACTCGAGTGTATTCACACAAATTCGGTCTTTCTCGTTCTCAAAGGTCGAGGGAAATACAACAATTACCTTTTGTACACGATTCTTGAAATATCTTGAAGATCGCGTTGCATACAGATAAAAACGATCGAAATCTTCACGTTCGTACGTAATATCGGTATTCGTCGTTTCTAAGAAAAGAATTATAAAATATACATATATTCTAATTTCAGGTAATCTTGCTTCTCGATAAAACATTTGTTACGTCGCAAAAACAATGGGCAAGATTGAAATGTGAAATCTCAATGTCCTATATATTTCCAACATGGCATCATTTTGCTCGAAACGTACCGGCGTTTCCACGAAGAACAACCCTTAATTTTTATTATTCGCCAGCTAGGACCACTATGACAAAACGAGCGCGGTACATCTCCGACCCCCTTCTTCAACCTTTATTACTATACTTCTCGCTCTGACAAATAGGAATAAAACAACAGACTGCCGGGCTAGCATGGCGCTACCCTCCTACGCACAATGCGTAACCCTATCTTCGCTGGAAATCCCCAACCCTCATTCCCTTGCTCTTGCACTGGATCGCCGCCCTCCTTCGACGTTCTCCTCTCCCTTCCTGTATCTGTCCCTCTCGCACGATCCCTCTCTCAGGATTTCCTATATGTACGAATGGATGTTACCGCGATATCAGTCGTGCGAGGGCGAAAAACCGAACGACGGACATTTTTCTCGGTAAAATTGCACAGATGTGAATTCTCCTGAAAGATCTGAACTGTATATAAAGTGAATAGAGTACTTTTAATTTTAATGGAATAGAATAGTTTAGATATAGAATAATTTTGATGGAATACTTTTTCATTTTTGAGGATTGTGAGAGAAAAAATATTGCACTATGTAGGATTTGTTGCTGTATTTGTGTGAAGTGAATGGGCCGTTTAGTTTCATTCAGAAAATAGTGAAATAACTGTTTTAACACTAACCGCACTTTACGTGTACTTATTTTCGCCGTGGCCGGTGAAATAGAGATGTTTCTCCGAAAGGAACGCAGGTGATTGTCAATTTAATATAGGAAACGACGCAGAAAATAAGTAATTAAAAAGAATTACGTGTCAAATTTTAAAACCGGCAGTTTGACCGGGCGCGGTACGGTTAGTGTTGATGTACAGTTGAAGGAGATCGCATTTCTGTGGTAGGAAGTTGAAAAGGAAGAATTTAGTATAGTCCGTAAGAATGATAGAAAAAGTTATGTCATGAATCGTATAATTGAACGCTGTGACTCGACTAAACATGAATAATTCGGCCTTATCGTGGTTGCATCGTGGGCCAGGGAAGGTGCGTGGATTGCGTGCGCGTGGCATTGCGCGAGCTTCGTCGCCTGGACACCAGATAGCAGTGGCTACACGCTCGACGCGATCGAGTATATTTTTGGGCCGCGTGGTGGGGGTAGGCCGGGTGGAATTGGGCGACGGCCAGGCGTGGGTGCAAATTTACTGCAGCGCCCGCGATTCCGCAATGTCGGTCGAATTCGACGTATTTCATGCGACCGGCTGTTTAGCTCGCGAAACTGTCTAGGGAGAAAAGGAACGTGTGGAGGGGCAAGATGTACAAGGCTGGTCGAAAATGATCTGTAACAGAAATTGCCGGGGCGTTATCGGTTCTCGTTTCTTGGCGAGGGAACGGGACCGGGTCGAATTTATTAATTACATACCACGTTCTCCGTGGTTCACGCCATTCGTAGTTCGACAATCGTGAACCGTACGAGATTTCTTCTTTGATCCTTCGTATGGATGCATCATCGCCCGTTATTATGATTTGTGCTCAGTCGTCGAGTTTACTCTGCTTTTTTTTTATCGTAGGTCTCTTTCTATTTTTAATTTTATCGCCCGCTGTGTTTACAGTGTCACTTAGTTGCCGTTCTTTTTTCTCTTCTTTCGCCTTTACGGCCGCTGATTAATTTTAGTACCTCGTGTTTGGCTTGTTTGTAAGATTTTCGCTTTCGGATCGAACGATTCAATTTTTCCACGAGTATTTCTCTCGGAGGTTTCTAGTTAAGGGGGAGGATCACAGGTAGCTCGGATGCGTTTGATTCCGTTCGTGGTTGCTCCGAGCGAGGATCGTCCCGTGGAGAAATAAATTCGATTATACGTAAGGGATCATTTCATCGGTGTTCGGAGTTCGGAGTTTACAGGAAGCTGGGTGAACCTATAATTTTCGCAAGAATTTCGTTCGAAGGCTGATTTGGAAAATAGCTGGGCGTTACCGGGACGAATCGTTCGTTGAATTATCATTCGAATCAAATTTAATTTGCCGACTGTTATTCGTAAGCCCTAGTTTATACCTGAATCGACTCAGAAATTAATCCTACATTACGCCTAATAAAATTCCGTAAAAACAATGCAAACTACAGTAACGTAACAAAAGTTCCCAGTCCCAGATCGCAAAAATATAATTAACACGCTACCATCCCCTTTTCAATTTTAAACATTTTAGACGTTTGACGTCATTCAGGCAGGGTTGCCAACTTACAAAAACCCCGTACCTTCCTTGTCACATTCTTCCATTCCATTGCGAGAAATTATTAAACTCAACAGTAGACAAATTTTTATTACACACTGTACTACTTATTTCATATTCAATCCCTGAAAAAATTTTCACCGAACAATATTCCGATAATTTTCAAAACTTCCAGTACTCGATAACCTGACTATTCAATGGTTGAAGAGAACCAATTTCCGCAATTTTCGATAGCACACATTTCGCCACGGTGTCCAGTCCGAATGCACCGCGATGGTTCCGGGGCGCCGAAATTCGTAGAGCCGAGCCTACCGCGGCACGCACCAATCAATAAACGAATGCGTGCGTGCACGGACAGGGACGGCGGCGAGTGTGTGCAGCCGCCTGGCTGGCTCTGTGTGAGTGCACGTGCCGCCAAAAGTTCGTGAACGCGCAAGGTTTGCGTGCTCCCTGGCCGTTTGTGTGCACAACTACGCGGCGAGGGCCAAACGTACGCCGCGCGTGCACGTATATATGCGCCCATTTCTCTGTGTGCTCCGCGGGAGAGGCGAGCCTTTGACGAGTCCGTGCCTCGCACCGCAACCCATATTTTTTTCTTCTTTTTTCTCTCTCTCTCTCTCTCTCTCTCTTTTTCTCTATTTGTCTCCCCGATTGAGGATGAAGATTGCAGTAGCAATTAAGCGATTAATTTTATTTTCGTAGGAAATTAAGAATCGCCCGATGAAAGTTGAACGAATGATTGTTTATTCAGCAATAATGTATCTCGACTGCGGTGGTGCAACCTTGTTTTCGAAAGTAGCTATTTATCTCTGGTAATTATCATGTGAATTATCTCTTACTTCAGAGGATTTTTACTTCACCGGTGGAATATTAATTGTTCATAATGTCGGTTGTTTACGAACGCTCATAATTCTCGATATAATTCTTGCCACATTGTAGATGAAGTTTTGCCGGTAACCTTTGGAATTATTTTTAGATTCGACTTCAAAGTATAAATTTTTCGCTATGGATCTGTTTTTGCTCCGTGCAAGTGTCGAGTTTAGTCATCGGTTTTAATTTATCCAAAAAAAAAAAAAAAAAAAAAATGTTACACTTAACTAAATTACCGCGCGCAGAGCTAATTTAACATCGAGATTACAATATAATCCATTAAAAAAAAAGAAACACTTAATGTTGCTAGTATTAACATAAATTCATAAACATTATCGAGTGTTTACGAACTATTCACGTTTCAAGTGTCATTTACACGAAACAATTCTTCCATCGATACACCTCCCAGAATTTGCTTATCTGGCTACTCCTCGAAACAGCAAAGAAACGACTTTCCGTGCTCTCCCACCAATTTCCTAGACGTCAGTATACACACGGATCTTAAGACGCCGCGATAACGATCTTCCCGCGCGTGTAGCAATCTACGTGCATTATCGAACGACGTATATAGGTCATCGGGCGATTTCTTCCCAAAAATCAGCCGAGAAACTTCATCGAACTGACCTTATCTCGTTATCTAACTGTCTCGGAGAAATTCCCGGAATCGTGACGGACAATCATCCCGAGCTCAGAAAACAACACGCCAATCGGGAATATCGAGGTCAATCATACTATTCTTGCTAACCTTCTTCTGGCCCCGAAACAATCCTCTGAATGAGAACCTTGAGTAAACAGAAAAAAATAGACACACACAAAAGGCGGAGGAGAAAAGAAAGAAGGAAGAGAAATTGCAGATCGATCTGCGCGTATGTGGTGGTAGCAGATAGAGCAAGTAGTGTAGTAGGATCGAAAACGTGTGTACGATCTCCATAAATAATTCAACGCGCGGCAAAAGCGGGCAGGTCGTCTTTAAGCGTCGCCCGTGAAACCGAGAGTGAAGAGTCAAAACACGAGGCGGGAACGCGAGAAATCATGTCACCACGGAAGTGGTGTTGGGCCAGGAGGGAGAGGGCTCGATAGTTATATTCCGATTCAGCGAGGTCTCGAAAGTGGACCGTTGTGCGGGTTATGGTTTTCTCTTGGTCTCCGAGACAGGGCTCTGCAGAAGGAGGGTTGGCATCCCTTGCACCGACGGACGTTGCCAGCCGTTGCTGGCTTGGATCGACCAGGCTTCTCGAAGGAAAAGAGAGAGGAGGGTTGCTCGGTCCCCGGGATTCCTTTGATTTCACCTTGCAACGCACGTTGCCTGACATTGATTTTCCTTACCCTCTTGCGGAGGCCTCGTTCCGCCACTTTCCACTTGCTGCTCTTCGCTGCTTCTTGCTAACTCGACCGCTCGTCAGTCCGATCATTCGACAGTTTAGATGGGATTCTCTGTGTTAGCTCGAATGATCTTCTTGCCTCTGTGTGTACAGTCGGTGGAAGAAATGTAGCGAGGCCGTAAATTAAAGCATTAAGTAACGGTACCAATTGATGCGGGAATATGTAGGGTCGAATGTGATGTTTCTTGTTTTTGTTTTTATTAGGATTGAATCAAAGCTGAAACGTAGTTTGTGAGATTCTGATTGAGGTTTTTGGGTCCTTGTCTTCACAGGTTTCTGTTGATCTGTTTGTCGACGTGCTTGAAATATGTGGAATTAGGGTGATTCGCTAGGTAGAGAGATAGAGAGGTCTAGTTTAAAAGATATTTAACCATTTCATTGCTGTTGGCGCTTTGAAAATTTGCTTGTACAATTTGCGCCCTTTGGTGCACTTCCACCCTAATTTAATTAAACAAATTTTTAAATGATACAGCAAAGCGAAATTTTTGCGGCCACGATGTAACATCTACTGTTTGTCACGTGTCATTTAACCAAAAGGGTTAAATAAGAGGCACGATACTTTCAAAATCATCAATTTCGTCACGACAGCATAAAAAGAATTGAAAAATTAGGATCGAAGGTTTTACCACAAGGAGTTAAGTAACAACTAATTTATATTCTTTGTTACATAAAATGAGATCGCAAAGAATGACATAGTCTTTCACGTCATAATCTCGATAATTTCAACAGTAAATAAGAACGAGTAAAATCGATCATTTCACACATGTCGTGAACAAAGTAGTATAGTATCTCTGTATTTTGGCTCAAGCAATGGACCACGAATCCAGTTCACACGGATCGATTTAAAAAACCCGGAACATGGGGCGGAAAGAAAGAGTGAAACTTCTGATTACTCTCTTACTTGACTCACTGTAATTGGAAGAAATTCGTCGATCCTCTTCGTTTCTCGTTGGTTCGTTCCTTTGTCTTCTGTTGGAATCGTTGGAAACGGTTGGTCAGAGGCTGCCGCCCAGTCGACGACGACCAATTTGGCGCCACCGAGCGAAATGTGTCAAGGACTGGTCGATCCACGCTCCTACCATTCGTTCAACATCTCTCCCTCGCGTTCGATCCCGAATCTCGCGTGGAAGAATGTTGTTGCTTCTGCTACTCCGTTTCGATGCGGTGTTTCCTCTCCCTCGATCGGGAGGCGAACTCGCCAGAGATTTGTAGATTTCCCACGAGACCGAACGGAGACTCCTTTTATCCCGCGGCTCGCACGTGTGCCCGCGGAAACCGACTCTTTATTTTGGCTTTCGAAAGAGTTGTGTCATCGATGCGCGAGCATGCAGACGGATCGGAGGAAAAGAGAGCTCCTCCTCGAGACCTTGCTTCTTGAATTCTTTCCACCTGGGCTCGGATAGGTGTTTGCTTGTTTTCGATGATGCAGCGCAGAACTTTGGCTAACTTTGGAATGACCAATTGAATCTTTGTTTGTGAAGTGGAACGATTGATTTCGATCGAAATTAGATAGGACGGATGTCTCTTTTTAGAAATGATCAGATATCCGATATTTCGTATTGTACACAAAATATGATACATTTTTCAAACTTTTCAAGATTTTTTCAAAAATTACTCGTCCACAAAATTCGACTCAAAATCACCTTATTTTTATATTCATCTTCACGCCTGATCATCTCTTGATGCTTCTAATGTCGCTATAAATTCACACTATTCAAGTGATGAGAAGGAAAAAGCAGAATTACGATGAACTTAGATAGAACGGATATTTCATTTTATAAACATATATATTAGAATGTATAATTTAATATTTTACTTTCTGATGTGTGTGTCGCCCCAAGTAGCGTAGCCAGCAATAAAAGAGCGGCAATAAAATTCATGTAGCCGTATAAAGAGTGGTAATAAAGTGTATTAATGAATCATTCATGTCCTTCGCGAATATCTCGAAATTAAGAGCAAATGCACAACATGGGACTCGATTGTTTGTTGATTAACAGACTTTCGACGTTACACAACCGATAGTAGTTACGTGAATCACGTGTTACCGTGAATTTGCGTCATTAATATTGACTCGGGCAATATTTATGTCGAGGGTAATAATGTCGGGCATAAAACACACGATAACGAGGCGAGTAATCTCAATAAAAAAAAGAAAAAGGTTGCGAGCGCATGCGAACGTATCTAAATTCAAGCATCTCAGCCGGATTGGCTTGTAATCTAATCTAGCCAATTAAATTGTTTGGACTGGCAAACTGCAGGCCATGCACCTGTTTCGAATCTCCACGTCTATCGAGGATTATTGAAATTTATTCCCTCCAGCTTCCAATTTACTCTTTCGATTACATTATGCATATATACTTCTTTTAATGACCTCGTTAAAATGAAACGTAACAATCGTTCCTCGCTCTTTAATCTTAAGGATTCCACTTTCCTCGAAATCTGCATTGGAGGTTTATTTATTAATTGCTTCATTCATATTGCATTCGCTTGTTCCGAACAGAAGGATCATTTTAACATTTCCAATGCACATTGATAATTAACATATTGTGTCGTTTTTTTTTTTTTAAATTAATTACCAAGTGGTGCACGTAGAATTCGCCCCAAACTCAAAATTTACAATTTTATTTAACACTAATGTACTACAACATTTTACTTACATTTTGTGCGGTAAATCACATTTTGAACGTCAAAAGCCTTTAACCCTTTGAGTGCTCCCTGCCGAAGCTCTCCGTATGGACGGAATACTTTTTTGCTAGTGTGAACTCTGTTGATTGAGTGTACAAGGCGCAACTAACAATAAGTTATTATTGTAATTCTTTGACTGTTATGGCGTATCCTGTAGCCGGATTTATGGCAGCGAGTCAAATGGTCGCCGTCGCAGGCAAATATCACTTTCTCAAAACACCACAAGTGTTTATTGCGTTGCCTGCGACACTTAGTCCCTAGGACCAGCCCCTGCCATTCCGTCCACCGAACACTTTCTCCGGTCGTTGTTTACCCCACCCTAAGATAACGCGCTAAGGGCGAAATGGAGGGAGGTTGCGATGCACCGGAGTAAACTGATTGGTGATTTAGAAAAGGAAAAATCACCAATCAGGGTGTTTTTAGGAAAATAAGAGTCTTCGTCGAGGGAAATCGCAGAGACTCCAGCAGAAACACTTGGCCAAGAGAAACACCTCTCACTTCGCAGTAGAATTTATATCTTGAATTAGTTGTAGAAAATAGAACATAAAATAAAAACTTAGTGTTTCAATCGAGAAACTGGTCCTTCGAAGCCTTAGACACATGTATTCTTCATAGGTAGCTAAGGAAAACACGTATCCATCTCGTATAAAGATAACTACGCTACACGGGAGATCGAAAAAATTGACAAACGCATATATGCGTCCGTAGTCCACACCGATAGCTTTCGCCGGACGCATATATGCGTCCATAGCACTGAAAAGGTTAATTTCAACGATCCACGCTTCTATCACAACAAAATCTACCTTTAAAGCTGCATGATACATGTCTCACGAGGCACATACTTCGCTCTCCATCACAGACGTACTCATTGTCACAAGAAAATTGGCAAAAGCATAAATTTCCCCGTAACACATCTACCTCCCTCGCTTTTGACCTTTTCGAAACGCCAATTAATTAATTAACCCCGCACACGTTATCTGCTAAAGGGTTGGAACGCCTCTGTTTGACTTAAACTCACCTATACACACGTGATACGGTTAATCCAAGCCGTGTATGCGTAACTCGAAGGCCATCCCACGTGTGACACGAACGAGAAGACGTTCGATCGTGTGTCGGGCCAGGGGTAAGAATTCCGGCGATAAGATTGCCGATATCCAATGGGATAGGCGATCGATCGTAGAAAGCCATCGCGAGTTGTGGTAGGGCTGTATCCGGTGGCTTTCTTTCTGTTATTCGTTCGTTCGATCCTTTCAGCTTGAAAAGGGAGAAAAAGGGTCAGGCTGGAGCGCGAATGGACAAGTGGGGGAGACCTTGGAAGCTGCTGGCTGCGTCTCGTAACTGAACCTTTCCATTTTCCCCTCCCTCCTCTTCGACTGTAACGCGGACTGTTGCGGGATTTCCTCGCCTCGCAGGCCCTTCACTCTCGAGAACACGCGCGGCCAATCGAAGGCCGAATCCGGGAACCTCGTGTTTTCCCTCGACTCCACGGATCACGTTTCTTTTTTTTTTTTCTTTCTTTCAGGGTCTCCCTGTCGAGGAATCCTCGACTCGATGATCATCGCATCATCGATTCTGTTTGTTTTTTCGTTCGAACGGTGCGAATTTGTAGCGACGTTAAGTGGCATTAAGAGATGTCGAGATTGGGAGGGATGTGAATTTAAGAGTGAAGTGATTCCCAGACGATTCTTTCGAGGTGTTGATGATTTTTGAGGGAATCTTGAAGCATTTCTGGAGGATGAAGTGTGTTAGGTCATTGGTAAATTGGTCGCTGAAAATTTCTGAACTTTTGTTAAGTTAGCGTCAACTTAGGCAAATTTGACATTTCATATTACATGGCCTAAAATGTTCTTAATATTTGTTTCGTGAAAAATCACGTTTGTATTTATCAGTGAAATTGATAAAAAATCATTAATTAACGCCTTAACGTTTATCCTCTGTAAGCGTTAATCCTCGAAAAAGTGCAATTTTGTTTAATTACTTTCTTTCACTTTTCATATCGCACTACCTTTTCTATTCCACTGAAAAAGTGTAAGTCGCAGCATTACGAATAAATGGGAAATTTATTTCTCTGCTCCTAGAAAATAATTACGAGAAAAATAAAACTCATCGTGTGTCACATCGAGTTGAAAGAAATGTGATCGTTAAGGGGTGTTAAAGTGAAAGATATAATTTACGAGAAAGTAGCTACAGAATTTTTATTTCTGCAAATAGATATTCGACATAGGTATCGTTGAAACAAGTACATATTAGCAAAAATCACGTCGGTACTCGAACATTTCTGAATTCCACGATTCAACGAGAACGCGAAAATGATTATCCGCGTGCACCGTATCGTTGCGGAACTCCTATCACCGAGTTACAGTATTATTATTCTGCAAGCACGTGTCAGGGTCACCTTCTGCGGATTTTGCGGTACGCACGTGGAGTCCGGCTTCACGCTCAAAATAATTTTTCCCGAAAATTACAGCATCGCGAGGGAAAAGGCGTTCCTCTGCATTCCTTGCATCTCTCTCCGTCTGTTTCACGTGCAATCACGGTCGCCCAACCCCGCTACAAACTTAACTAGGTGTATTCTCGTACAAAACTGCCTTTTTACGTGAAAAGAGAAGAATTTTTGAAATAATATCGAGGAACATTTTTCTAAAAATAAATGTAAAAAAGGGAATAAGAGAGGAAGTGAAAACAATTCGAAGGCCATAACGAGGTTGCTAAAAAAAAAAGAAAAGGAACGATAACGTGTACCGGAATCGAATGCATCAAAGGGGTATTGTCTAATCCAGAACGACGCGTAAAGTCAGGTTATGTAATGAAAAAAAATCTGCGCGTCTAAAACGCATACCAGTCTTTTTTCGTTCGCACACACACACGTATGACTTTCTCGTTGGCTGATTATCGCCACGCACTCGCCGACGAATTATCTTGTCTTCCAGAGCGTCCAGAAATAACGGCCTCTTGTCTCGTTCTACTTTGCGTCTTGTTCCTTTTCTGCCGCCACTGCAGCGGCTGCACGTGAATCATTCCATCTGGGGAAATGCTTACGCGTTACATGGAGCTGTCTCGATCGACGACCAAGAAAATATACAGACACGTAACATACGAAATACGAAATGCTCACTATCACTGTGGCTGTGAAAAAGAGGAAACGCCGTAATTTGCTGAAAATTTGAATGGATTCGTGCAAGGAAGAGGAAGATCCCATGATCCAATCGTAATTTTTCTAAATTGTGCTTGGTATAATTATTTGTCGAGGTTAAGTGGACTTTTTTATAATTTGGAGCAAAAATGGGGTAGTATGAAATTTTGAAAATTCACCCTGTCATAGGGAAAAGATATTTTGCTAAGCAATAGTGCTAGATACTGTGTTACTATACGTACTTTAACTAGGCAAAATATTTTCTTAACACTGTTTTCAATAATTTTCCAAAAAATACATTTGAAGGTATGTACTCCTTGTGTCATTAGTATCCAAGATAAGTGGATTTTTTTATAATGTCACGAAAGTTCACTCTGTCACAGTAAAAAGATATTTTCGCTAAGTGATACCGAGAAATGCTGTACACTTTTCAATAATTTTCCAAAAACGATTACATCTGAGGATGCCCCTTGTGTCTACAAATTCCAGCGATTGCAGCTGTGATTGCAGATTTGAAGTGACTGATCCTCGACGAATCTTAGAACCATAAAAGTCAAGATCGATCTTAAGATACAGATCTGAAGATCGATCTCAAGATCTTCACCAATGTGGCGCTCAAACGAGGATACAAAGTGTGTACGAACGGTAACAAATTCCTCCCGATAGCAACACTTTCACCGGCGAATTTTATATAATCCTTTAATTTTGCACGACCTATTACAACGTTCGCACGTTATCAAGGGTGGCGAAATGCGTCAACGAGTTTCGTCCGCGAACTTTCTACCGACTCTTCGAGACACATTCAGGTATTCCGTAAAATGATAAAGAGGTGGTTCAAGCACAGTTTCCAAATGTGCCATTGAGGCACACGGGGATATCTGTCAATTGCAAGCCCCGTACTTATCCTATTGATAGCCAGAATTCTGTGATTTAATCGGTTGCCTAAGCACGAAAACACGCCGGGAGGTCCCTGTTGCCTGCAGATTAGGCCCTGTGCTCCTTCCCGATACGTATTTCCGAAGGAAGAGATAGGGAGGGCCAGAGGATGTCCCGTAATAATGGTCGATACACGCGAAACGCGAAAATTTCCAGACAAGGCAGATGGCGTAGCCTTTCGCGGAAGCGATCGTTCTCACTTCTTAAACGCCGCCGTTTTGCGTTTCTGCATGCTTCAGGGGCGTATATAACCCGCGGGCACCAACTCTACCTGGCCTTCCCTTCCTCCTTTTTCTACGCCCCTTTATTTCTGTCTCATTTTCTCCCCCTTTTAATTTATTCCTGTTTCTATCCCCCTTCCTGCTACTCTTTTTCTGCCTACCTTTTCGCTCGTCTCGTTTTCTGCTCATCAGGTGGTTACATCTTGCAGTTAGTCTCTTTTTTTTTCTCTTCCTTATTAGGTCGCATATGAAATGGCCGATTTAAGAATCTCGTTCTTAAATGTAGCACTGGATAGTACATATTTAATTATTCTTGTTACATCGATTTAAAGCTCGATGCTAGACCAAATTCGTCGATTATTTTATTGTTTACCTGGTAACTGGGGAAGACGAGTTAACTCGTCGTTGCTGTAACCCTATTGCGTTCTTCCTTTTGACTGTACACTTAAGACGTTCGGGTCACAAAGGCCCCTTATGTGTAATAATTTTTGTTTCCAACGCGACGTATGAGCCTAGACGATGAACGTTTATAATAATATTAAGGAACGTGAACTTGATAACAGCAAAAATTACTAAAAATATAAAAAGGCGGTGGGTCAAAAAAGACCCGAAGACCGCTCAAGGATTAAAAATACTTGGAACGCAATAGTGTTCTTCATCTTTGGTTATTCATCTTTAATTGCACTGTTACGCTTGTATTGAACATAAAATACGTCGTATTCACATTTGCAAGAACCAAAATGAAGTAAATAACAAGTTACAATTTTCGACATGTTTTCGATAAAATTTGCAGTCTTCTTAGATCTAAGCACACTTGGTCAAAAACCATAGAATGCTCACTTTCAAGAACTACTTATCTTCGTAAAAAAAGTGTACTTTTTGGGTATTCTGTGTGAGGCAGTTTCTCGAGTAACCTCCGAATCTCTATTTTCCTTTATTCTTTCAGTCTTGCATTGTTCGTCAGTCGTGCTTTTTCCTCGTTCATCCAACGTTGATTTGCCCTTCTTTCGAACTTCGTCAGCTTCTGTCTTCGGGCTCGCACGTTCCCCCTTCTACCTTGACGAGGCCGGTCCAGCATGGTGAACGTCTTCACCGATTCGCCTTTGTCTTCGGGCAGCGATCCTTCGTGAATTTCATAGTCAGCTGCACGAAATCGAGCCCCGCGGCCCCGTTTACTTTTTCTAGGATGGCCCGGCTCTATTTTTAACCGAAAAGCCGAGCGAGCCGCCGGTTCCGCGCGTGCACGCGCGATGTTCGTGCGTGTGTAGGCCGATCGTGGCTCTCGGGGACGTTTTTCGCGGATCGATCCACGGTACGAATTGGAAAACTTCCAGTTTAGTCGCAATCTTCGAAGAAGTTCTTGCAATCGTTATAAAAAATGAAGGATATTGTCACAATATTGTAACTCCTCGAACACCCGGAAATGGGGGGTTGCTGGGGTGACTCCGAACAACTTTTTCCTTTGCCAAAATGTTGTTTGAAGCTTCGTTTTTGAATTATTAACGAAAAACACTGGCCAATCGGAGCGCGCGCAGAGCTCGCGCTCAGGGACGAAGAACAGAGGCTCACCCGCGCGCGATCGAAATGCGTACGCGTTAAAAACGACCTTCGCTATTTTCTTCACGATTCCGACTAATTGCAGTTTTTTCAAAAATTACGCAAACGTCGGAATGGCGGCAAAAAGCCATTTCTCTAAGCCTTATAAAAATCAGCGGTGCAAAGTGAAATTTCTTTGACAGCGATCGATAACCGAGAAGTCGCGCGTACGCGTCGTTCACGATAGCGCGCGGGTGAATCCCCTGTTCGCCCGTCCCTGAGCGCGGGCTCTACGCGCGCTCTGATTGGCCAGTGGTTTTCGTTGATAATTCAAAAATGAAGCTTCAAACAACATTTTGGTAAAGGAAAAAGTTGTTCAGAGTCACCTCAGGAACCCCCCATTTCCGGGTGTTCGAGGAGTTACGGGACACCCTGTATGTAATTATTATACCGCGCGATTCTAGACTGAATCGTTTTCTTTTTTTTTCGTGGATCTTAATTTTTTAACGACTGTTTACATCTGCTTCACGTTCAGTATATCTGTGGAAGTTTTATTTCCGTGCAATTGACAAAAGTACTCGATATCGTAGAATTCTTTACAGATTAAGAATTTTCTAGTCTGCACCTGATGTAGAGTCAACCTGACCCACTTTACCAGTCGAACGTTGTGTCGTTATCTTTAACAAAACAGTAATGCACGTGAGAAATACAAGTTCAAGGAAAGGTGAATTAAAAATGATGCTCGGCATATTCCACGAATGTTAATGAATTTCTTTTAAATACCTCTTCCTGACAATATTCAGAGACTCGTACTTCGTCGCTGTGCGAAAAACTTTCCACTTTCAGTTTATTCCTTTCCTTTCAAGTGTAACTTAAAAAGTGTGTAACTGTCGTTCAGAAAAAGTACATTGCTTTGTAAGAAAAGTTGCACATGCGTGCAGATAGAACAGATTAAATAGTCAGAGTGAACCGGAAATCGGTCGGATTCCGTAGGATCATCCTCGCGGAAAGGTTCAGAACCGTTTAACCTTATTTTCATTTTCTCAATGTTTTGCGAAACGGTATTCTCAAAATCGTCTCTTTCCTGACAAATTCGCGAACTCAGTTTTCTGCAGAATCCTAATTTTTTTCATAAAAGTGACAAAAACACTTTTCACTTGTATAAAATCCATTTGTACGTATGTAATCGAACGAAAAGCCGTATTGAATCTGCAATTTTACCAGAGTTATCGCGATGTAACTGCTAATTTTCCTTTTTTTTTTTTTTTTTTTTAATTAAATTACTACTTGTTAATGTTTCGCTGGAAGGATCTAGATCGATAGATTTCACGTATGACAGTTTCGAGGAAACGAGAAAAATTGAAGACAGTCATGGTCAATCCATATTCGCGTTAGTTTCTAGAATTTAATGATCGGTTTCGCATGGCCCTAGGAAATTGGGAAC
>NW_017100599.1:603422-609977 GCF_001263275.1 Habropoda laboriosa
CCGATGGGAATCGTTGAGTTCCTCGATGGCCTTACACGTGTCAGCAATTCGAATGCCGTTGGCTTACCTTTTCGCCGTGAACTTTATTCTTCTAGAAGAAAATGTCACGAACAAATCAATGAAATAATTCTCTTTAGTATAATTGTACTTAAAGGAAGCGTATTTTATCTTCAACCACGTAAAATCATTTGTGAAGTATGTTACCATCGGATGAAATAAAGTTGTTTTTATCGAAGCAGTTTTGCGACAGGAGATCGTTATCTAATATCGCGAGATCGTGAAATTAGATCGTTCATTCCTATAGGAAAATAAATTCGAAAAACTGATCGACATTCTCCGCAAGCGTAACATCCACGAAAGATAACATAAATATAAACCACCTGACAATATTTCATAATAATTTTATCTTGTAACACGCGTAATAGACTGGTGCAATAAATTAGAACTGTTTTTCTGGAAATATAAGCTTCGTGTAGTCCAATGCAATCCAAGGGCAAAGTACTCTGAAAACTTTTCAAACATTATCCTTATCGCTATGGTATGAAAATGCTTCTTTGTAAACAAGAAATTCTACTCAACGAAAAATTCATTAGTAAGGTAATAAACACGTTAACCCTAGAACGCTAACTTGGGGAGTACAGTGCCCCGAGGGATTCGGATGACTAATGAACTGTAGAAAAGTATGTTCTTTCACAGTTACATACGTTTCTTTTTATATTGTCGCTTTAAAAATGTCGTCAGATGTAAGTATCCGTTTATTTCAAATAAGCAATTTGTAAAAAGGGACACTTCAAATAAAATTAGTCGAGAGAATGCAAATATTGGTTTTTAGTACAGTTAGCGATGGGCGTTTGAATTTCAATTTCGTAGCGATTCGAAGTTTTTTAATACTGTGAAAATTCGAATCAATTCGAACCTAATTCGCTACTTAACCCTTAACAGGTCATGTACCGTCTGTGAGATTGCTTCATCTGTAAATCTACCCGACACTTGTTAAATTTGCTACCCTAAGTTCATATTTTACTTCATGGTAATGGTATTACGGCATTTTTTTACCAAATTCATGCGTTTCTTTTTGTAACTGAAATCTCTGAATGTGCCAATGCAAAAGAGAAATGTTTAAGCTCACTTTCTGTCGAGTTCCAAACAAGTTTGTAACAATTTCGCGTTTCTATCCGTTCCTAAAAATATCAGTCTCACAGACGATAAATGACCGTTTAAAGGGTTGACACTCTCGACTTAGGGAAAAGACCGGGTAAAAGTAAATTAAACGATAAGTAGAAGTAAACGATGTAAGAAAATACCTAAAAGAAAATTCCCCGTTTTCCCTTGTTCCAGGCAAGAAGCTAAAATGTCCGTTCTGCGAAAGACTGTACGGCTACGAGACGAATCTGCGCGCTCATATACGGCAGCGTCACCAGGGCATTAGAGTGCCGTGTCCATTCTGTTCACGGACGTTCACACGGAACAACACTGTCAGACGGCACATTGCACGGGAGCACAAAACCGAGCTGAATATGAAGGCCTTCCAACAGTCGAATCACTCGATGTCGGACACGGTGCCACAGTAACGACGTCCTCGTCGTCATCGTCGTTATCGTCGTCATCGTCGTAGTCGGCGTCACAACGGCATTGAAACCAGCAGCCCTGTGACTACTCGAGTTACCTGCCAGTGGCATGTAAACGAAAAGACCACAAAGCTGGAACGAGGAAGAAGCAGCCACGAGGGCGAAGGTGGACACCTTTGCTCTCTGACATTGGTCAACGCCATCCCCATCCCGTCCGAGTGAAACCCTCGAGAGAAACTCGTCTCTCCCTGCGATTGACACCGTTAGAGAAATCCAGCGGCAAACTCTTTGACCGCGAAAGTCGACAAAGGGGAGCGACATGCTGCGCCTCGTTTCGACAGTTGTCGATTAACGATTCAAACTGCGACCGTCTTGGCTCCTATCGGCGCGATCTGAATTCGCTGAAATCGCCACCGAAGCGTGCACTCGCGGAACAGTGCGAAAGGTCCAGCTGGGAATTTGTGATTTGTAACAGAAGATACACCGTGTTCACGAGTATTCGCCTATGCAGTTCGTTTCACGATCTTTCATACTTATTAAAGGAATTTCGATGTTAGAAATTAGCTACGGTGATTTTCGTTGCAAATTCTGTCACGGTTTTGGGTAAAGCGAAGAAATGAATTAGACGGATACTCGTGAATTCTTTCGAAGCTCCACTGAAGAGTTTCTTTAACCCTTTGGTTGCTACTGTTTCGAAAATTTGCTCGCATTGTACTGTTGGAGCCTCTCGGTTTCCACCCTAATTCCGAAGCTACGGCCAGAATTTGTCTGTCACACACGTTGTACATTCAAATCTACCGCAGCGAAGGGGTTGAGCTCGCTTACGGTTTTACGCCGATTCGAGTGATTTTTCTTTATCTGTCGCCGCAAGTGCACCGCTCTTGTCGCTTTTTCGCGTACGAAAATCGTGTGTTTTGCCGCGAGACTGGTCGCAGAAGATGTACGACGTTGCGTGGACTCGGACGAGGCAGGATGAGGCATTGACTGCGAAGTAGGAAAATTGTCCCGGTGATCACGAAACAAAGGAGGAGGAGAAATATTCGAAAGGAAATGGACGAGTTGAGAGAAAGAGAGAGAGAGAGAGAGAGAGAGAGGAGGTATGAGATAAATAGAAGAAACAGTGAAGCTTGGGAAAACGTCGACGTCCGATTGCTCGCGTAGCTAGCACAGAGGTTACGAGGTGGAGGGGATATATGAACGGACACGCTCGCGGATATATACGCTGGATAATCACAAAACTAGTCAATGAAAGTGCAACGTCAAGTAAGAATTATTAACTATAACAAAGAAATAACAAAAAACGAAAAAAAAAAGAACACTTTTTAAAGAAGATGCGCGATAGAGAAAAGGAGCAACAGGGAAAGAAGATTTCGAAAACCGAGGGTTTAAAAGAAGAAGAAGAATATAATTGCGAATTAGTTTGAAAACACGTTGAAAAACACAGATTCACGGACGAACATGAAAGAATAATAAGCAAGTACGTAAGATTACTACGAAAGAAAGAAAAGAAGAAAAAAGACGCATATCTCAGGTGAATCGTATATATTTACAATAAGCTCTGGATAGTTCTCAAGAAATTCTTTTCTTTTTTCTCGTCTTTTTTTGCTTTTTGTTTCATTACTGTATTTTTTTTTTTTTTTGTGTATTTTTCTCTCTTATTCTTCACCGTATTATTCGTGCCACGACACGCCACGTTCGAACGATCAGGATCGTTCTAACGTGGCGGTTACGCACGAATTCATGATTAATATATACATATAAATATAGCATATATATGTAGAAGAAACGGTGCAAGCGCTGTTTTCTTCTTCTTCTTTTTTTTTTTTCTTTTTTGTTTGCGAGGATAGGTTTAAAACCGGAAGAAGCGTCTACTTACTGCCGCTACCTTACTTTATTACGATAGTAAACAGAAACGGTTACCGACGGATTTATATTATGCAACCGCATCACCGCACCCGAAATACGTTGTTACGTTATACTTTACCGATTATTACAGAGAAATAATGCTAACCGGGTACTATTTATTAACTGTTGATGTCGAGAGCCTTATAATAGGATCTTAGACACTGGTGATATACTAAACGCTTTCTTTCTTTCTTTTTTTTTTTTTTTTTTTTTTTTTTAACATTTACGTTCACATTAGTGCCAAACAGAACAGAGATAACCGACAATCGAACAAAAATCCCTTTTTAACGCTGGATTTATAGACAATTTCACAATAGACAATCGACCATTTTCTATTTTTCATTTCTTTTTGCTATCAATGTTCTCCACCGAAGACGCTGAACAGAGGCAAAGAACACGCTTATCCATATGGAAACATATCCGGAAGTGAGAATGGTGCATTTCACGTATTACGCAATTCACCGACGCATACACATATTTTTCTCCATTGTTCTTTCTGTCTTTTTTTTTTTTTTTGTTTCTTCTCTTTTCTTGTTTTCCATTTGTACAGATATATACCGTTTTATAAAAGGTTTATGAGATTATTACTACAATGATATAGAACGGACAGGCTGTCGAGTTACCATATAGAATATATCGTAAATGTCACGTGTGTCGATTCTTCTTGGTGAATGCGTTCGTTCAAGCGTCGGGTGGTTACGCGCGGCACACAAAATGAGATAATTAAGCAATAATTATTACGTCACACAGAACGAAGAAACGGATCTTTCCTTTTTGCACGAGCGTCGTTTACATTTTTTTTTTTTTACACGTCTCGAAACTCAGCCGATCCAGAAGATCCCCTGTTTCTCGTTGACAAGTGTTCTCTGGTGAAAATTGAAGGTGTTTCACAGGTGTAACACATATACATGTGCAAACGAGATCGAAGATAATATTTTTGTTTGTTTTTCGAAATACACGTTGAACCGCTTGAAAGATGAAAGAAAGCTTCGCATTCGCTCGGAAAAATCGCAAACGTTGACGCGTTGAAACGTCACGCGGAACAATCACTACCACTTTGTTACCTGTTTACAATGTTTAAAACGCGGACTTTTGTCCGAAGCAATAGTCGCGGATTGAGATAATATAAAAATAGGGGATAATAAATAATAAATAATGGATAAATGATGAACCAATAGAGAACCCAGGATGAACAAAAGATGATGAGCATAGGGAATAATTATCGCTAGACCGGTTGTGTAGGATACGATCAATGCAATAGTTTATTATTACAATTATACCTATAGATAGATATATAGATACTCCTAGTCAGGATGGCACCACGATATTACTTGTTGCAGTATTTCACGCGTTTATATTACAGACTCTTCTATTCTCTTTTACTTTCTTCCCGCCCCAACCACAATATATCTCTTCGTTCTCTCCTCCCACTACATTTTCTTCTTGTTTCTTCCATTCGATATATACATATATTTTTTTTGTATTTATTTTACACTATCGTTTCCTCCACCCCTCTGTCACACTTTCTCGTATTTTTCCTTCTTGTTTGTTCGTTACGTTACAGAGAGAAAAAAAAAAGAAAGTTTAACGACGCGAGTTATCTCACAACGATACGCCTACCGTTTTTAAGGTATCAAAGACAATAGTTAATAGAGGATTATTTAGTATTTAAAAACGGTCATACATAATATATCCTAGAGGAAGAAGAAAAAAAATAATATTTCTCTTTTCTCTCTTCCCTTCCGATTCGTTGTCACGTTCTTCCTCCCCTTACGTATACTTCTCTCGTTCGCGTTTGTTCTTTCCTCTTTTCTACTTTCCTCTCTTATTATTTTCTCTTCATCGTCGTCTTTTTCTTCTTCTTCGTTTTATCTGTTTTCATTTTTTTTTTTTTTTTTTTTTTTATTTTTTTTTTTTTTTTTTTTTCAAAATCGCGGCCACGTGTCGGCCGCGTGTTCTGCCAAATGACGATACGTATGACAGTACTACCTCATCGTTTTTTATAAGGACGCATACAAATCACAGGGAACACTTAGAGACCACGAATATAGAATATTAACACCTGTACATTCCGTACAGCCGCTACTACTCGTCTGGTTAGTGTTGGAATTATTCTCCTGCTGTTATGCCCTTGGAAATAAGGGTAACGAGCGTTGATCTACGGCGCTTCTCGTGGAAACTCCGTCGCCCCTCGTCGTCCATCCATTCTTTCCATTCTTCAAGCATTTTACCAATCAACGTGACCGTGTTGCTCGTAGAATATTCAACAATGGAAGACGGTTGATTGTTCCTCCGTGAAGATCGTACAAATTGCATTTCCTTCGGACTTTCGCTTTCAACACTTCGCGCTCGAAGCTCTTCTCAATCGGATCCGAAACGATCTTAGAGAAATGATCGATCGGTCGAATGTTCACCGGAAAATAAATGGACTATCTCTAACGAATTTGAGCGCAGAGTGATCAGGTTCGAAGGATTGACTCGTACAAAGCTGCATATTGATCAATTTTTAACCCTTTGCAGTCGAAGCTTTTTTAATCAACGATTGCGCGAACTGCATTTGCAAAAAAATGAGATGGTAACCTTTTCTTTTCGTTTTAGCTAATCGATGAATATTCACCGGGAAATAGACAGAATATTTGTAACGAATTCGAGTGCAAAGTGGTTAAGTTACATATTAGTCGAGGAATTTCCAATTAGCGAGAAGCTCCACAGATCACGACCACAAGTGATATTTAAGCTCTACATATGATTATATAATAGATCCGTTTTTTTACGAAGCCGTATTATTGCACACGTACAACTATTATATTGTATAACCGACGACTGTGTAAGCACACGTGAGTAGTGTGAGTGTGAAAAGTACGCGCGCGCGTATAATGTGTGTGTGTGTGTGTGTGTGAGACTGTGCGCGTGCTTGCGAGACGGTGTGCCTGACTGCGTGACAATTCTGCTGAGACGTTTTTAAACCTTGGTGTGAAAAAACTGAATCGCGGCGATCATTTTCAGAGAGACACCGAGAAATGTGCGACGAGAAAGATTCACGTGAATTCGAAGAGAAAGAGGCGGGGGGGGGGGGGGGGGG
>NW_017100599.1:610742-617311 GCF_001263275.1 Habropoda laboriosa
AAGGAAGAAGATATTACATCTACGATAAGAGAAACACACACAAAAAAATGTGAATATAAACGAAAGGAAAAAACAAGAAAACAATGACACGAGAGCGCTATGTGTACACAGGGTGAGAATTTTGGCGAGAGTCGTCAGAACGTGGTTGAAAGGGGATGAAAATTGAGAAAGTGAGAAAATGAAAAGGGCGGCAAAAGACGAACGAAAAGCAGAGAAATAATCGCGTGCTCGGTTCGTCGACGAATTTCGCGGCTCGCGTTTTCCGATCATTTCGAAGAAGGGGTTGGGATTTTTGGTGTCGAGGTATGGACGAGGGGTCGAAATTACAGGAGAGAGATGGTAAAATTCGAAACAAGCTGACACGCTACAGGGTGAGCGAAATAAAAGTATCGTGGGACGTATTCGATTGATAGCCAGGCGTAACACGTGTGAAACGGCAAACGACACACAGGTGAAATAAAAGGAAAGTAATTGTGGGTAATGTGCGAGAAACGTCGCGTCCTGATTCCGGACGCGAGGGGTGATACCGATCTGATGAATTTTCGGGGGCTGACTAACGAGCGAATTTCTCGAGGATCGACTTCGAAAAACATTTTAGACGACGTGAAAATTAGAAAGGTTGTACGCGAGTGTTAAACAAACAAAGGAAGGAAAATGGAGAACGCTGCGGGAAGGGGATTATTAAAAAAAACAAAAAAAAAAAACAAAGTGTTATGTGTCGTTTACGTATGCGATGATAGGAACATACACACACGCGCACAGACGTACACACGCGCACACGAAACATGTACACGTTAATGAAACACAGAAAACGTGCACGGGATACGTTTGCAAAAAGAAAAAAAGAAAAAGGAAAAAAAAAAGAAGGATCGATATGCGCATTATTATACACGTTCACTAAAAGTGTAAATAGTTTGGTACATGTACATACTCGATTGAATCTTTAATTGTTTAATTTTTCTTTCCTTTTTTCTCTATTTAAATTAAGTCGGAAAAAATGTATTCGCGTTATTTTCTCTGTTTTCTTTTTTTTTTATTTCTTCTCGGCTAACTCTGCCAAGCAGAAAAACTTTGGGAGCGAAACGAAGGGGAATAGAGAGTAGTGTTTAGGATCGTATACAAGTTCTATCTAAGTTAAGTTTACCATTTTTCGTTTCATTTTTTCTTCTGTTTTTGTTCTTTTCTTAGGTAATTTTTTTTCGGGATCACGTTCGTAAACGAAATTCGAGGGAATTTGAGCGTTTTTTGGGGGCTGAGAGGCCGCGTTCTTTTATTTAAAAAAAGAATTGTTTTCTTTAGTTGCATCGTTGTTTGACAAATTTGCGTACGTAGGAACCACGCGTGTACACTGTGTATATACATATATATATATATAGACGTATATGTACTAGTAAGAAGAATCGAGTCGAGACGGGTAATCGTGTCTGGTCTGAGGAGAGATCGCTGGATCTAAAATCAGGATAGATTTTAAACTCACACCCTTTCCGCGATTCGAAGTGAACGATATGTAGAATGTGTAAAACTTCTTTTCGATAATATTCGTCGTTCTTTCTTCGAGTTGCTTGTTCTTTTCTTTTTCTTTTTTCTCTTTTTTTTTCGTTTCGATCGCTGAAAAACACCCTTAGAAGCTTCTAATTCTCATAGAGAAAAAGAGAAACATTCTGAATGTGAAAGATCGGAGCAACGGTCGAATGAAGAAATTCATTAATTAAAATACATCACGAAGACGAATTCATAGCGAAAATACGCTTCTCAAGGGTACTTTTCAACGTCCTCATTTCCATCTCGTTTAAATTTCGCGCCACTTCACCGTATCCCGATGTCAACGAATTTTCATTCACATACACTAAACAAGCGTCGTTTCGACAAGCTTGTATATGCGAATCAAAATTCACGTACGTACATGCACACACTTTACATACACACACACACACACACACAGAGAAAAAACGTATAACAAGCAGAGACACATAGGAGAGAGGCGTGGTATCGCGCGTACGCTTCGCTGCGTGCAATATATATCCACGTTACGAAAGCCGCGCATCGACAGCGTACGCGCACCTATGTACCATTTATTGTATCACGGCGTAGGATAAAATGTTGCATGTTGTTTCTATAATATGTGTTTTACGGATTGAAAATCCTTTAAATAGATGTCGTGTGTGACACAGCTTGGCGAGGGCGGGATTTACACCGCGGGCCCCCACCGATGATCCTTTCGGCGCGCGTTCCAGAACGAAAAAATCGGTCGGACGAAGGGAAACGTGTGTGTGTGTGCGGGGGGGGAAAAACGAGAAAGGAGGAGAAACTCTTGTTGGGTTGGTTGGACGGAGGGAAGATTGCAAAATCGACAAGGGAGGAAGGATGGGGAAAAATCGGTGCGCGATCGAGACTCACGGTGTAAACGGGCTTTGCGCGATTTATAAAGTAAGCGAATGAAAGAAATGTGTTGAAAAACGAGACGGTAAATCCTTCGTCGCTGCTGTTCGAGAAAATTTGGAGTCGCGTGCGGGTGGGCAGAGGATATTTAGAAGGAGAGGGGGCAAAAGAAAAAAGGGGGGGGGACGGCGAATGAAATAGGAAATTTGGGGAAGATCGGGGTGAGTAGTAGAGATTTTGTCGCGTAACAGCGATCCGGGAAGAGAGTCTCGACGTGTTATATCGCTGCGTGTAAGCTGTTGCTTTCCGCGCAGCCTGCACTTTGGCAGGAGAGAACTTCTATGCTATACCGTTTTCATCGTTGTATAGTATAAAGAAAGACGGTGATAGAGGAAGGTTAATAGTACTATACCACATAGTTGATAATGATTGCATAGTACATGTATCACGCACGCATAAGCATATTTAAACGTGAGGTTAAAAAAAAAGCATTAAACAAAAAAAAAAAGCGTAATTCATTGGATTTAAGGAAAAAAATCATAAAAAAAAACGTGTGTAAGGGAGAAGAGAGGGGGAGAGAGAGAGAGAGAGAGAAAAAAAAAGGATATATTACAAGCGTGTAAAGAGTACATTTTAAACCGGAGAGAGGAAGAAAAAAAAAGAAGCGTAACGAACCTTCATTTCTTTGCGGCATGGATAATTTTTTCTGGAATTTAATCAACTCCTACGATTATTATTAAACGATTACCAATTAAATATTGTAAAACTCCTGCGTATTTAAGGGGGCTCAGATTGTCGCGCGGCGGGGCTTCGATTTCGAAACGGCGTAGCGACCGCTCGAGGCGAGCGTCACCTCGTTCTCGAGCGGCCGCGACTTATAGTACAAAGTAAACTATTATTAAAGTAATAACGTTAAGGGGTATACAAATGGAATAGAAAAAGAAAAGGAAAAAGGAAACAAAGGAAAATCGATGATATAATGAACGCGACGATATGCAGAAAAGGGAGGAGAAGAAGAAGATAAGGTGGAGATGAACAATTGCAGATTGCGGATTTTTGTAGGAAAGAGAGAAAAAGTTGGAAAAAAAAGAATGGGAAAACTTTTACTATACACGCTCTATGGAACGATCACATTTACTGTATATGTATAACGATCGACGAGAAACGATGACGATAAAAAAAAAAAAGCGATGGTTTATTGTAAAAAATTGATTATATAGATGAAAATCGGACGGCCAGAATGGCGGGCATCGGTGGAACGATCGATGGGATTCGACGATCGCGATTTAATTAAGCTCATCACAATGCATTTTCCGATCTCGCCGTTTATAATATACAGGGTGCTGTACAGATGTCGGAGGTGTTCGAATTCTTCCCCGATGGATCGTCGCGTGTGGTGCGCGATTCATTTTGCCGATCGATAAAAGTCGTCGCCTTCCGTTTCTCACCTTTGCACAATTTCCACGAACGGAAGTGGCAACTTAGTTAACGCGACGTCACGCCGATTTTTCACTGTGATTCTTCTTCTGTCGATAGCGAAGAGAACTCTGTATTACGATATCCGCGAGAGAACATGCTAATCGACGATTTTTATCGATGTAAGGCAAAAAGACGCGTCGTCCAATCGGGTGAGAATATGAAATATTTTTGTGATTCGTAAGAAAGAAGAGGAGGGGACACGTGTGTTTTTACCTTGTAAGCAGCGTCGAACCGTTGGATGTTCATATGCACGTTACATATCAGTTGGTTTAAACCGTTCGTCCCGATTTTATTGCGATTCCTCGTACCACACAGTCACTCTCTTCTTCTTATCTGAAATCATATTATAGAAGAACTGATTGTTCACCGACTGGTTCCATGTGATCGTAATTTTATACCAAATAGCTCGCAATAGTTTATAATAGTTACAAAGTTGTTGAATAATCGTTTTTACTACAGACTGCTTTCCGTTTTCGTTGTACTGATTCTATAGGTTTTTAATAACGTGCAGAGAGAAAGAGAGAGAGAGAGAGAGAGAGTGAGATAATTGATGAAAATGACGCGTGCCGCCATTAGCAACATTATATGTGTATATATATATAGGGAATATAGGCTCGAATCCTTGTTATACGCGTGTTAACGAACAGTTAGACGGATGAAAAGACTGGTGAAACTCGTCACTGCCACTTTGGTGAATCGAGATCCGTCGAGGAATCGATCCACGGATGCGCGTCCTGCCGCCGTCCAATCTCACAATAACGGAACACAATACTTCGTCATAGACACACTAGTACAAATGCTACCTCACACAAGACATACAGGGTGCAGAAGAAAGCAAAAGTAACAAAAAGAAAAAACGAAAAAAAAAAAAAAGAGAAGAAGACGAATAGAAAGCTTGATAAAAGTCTCTGTACATAGAGAAATATGAAGGCACAGTTTAGAAACGTATTTTGCGATAGAATCGAACGTCGTCTCGATATAAATAGTGTCCCGCGAGACATGCTTGAAAGAAGAAGAAGACGATAACGATGAGAAAGAAAGGAAAAAGAAAAAAAAAGGGTGAAAGGTAGTGGGGGAAAAGAAAAAAGAAATGGAAAACGATAGTTAAAACAGAGGTCAGAATGAAAGAAAAAAGAAATTCGAAAGAGTCCTTTTCTCAGGAATAATGAAAACCAAGTACAAACTACAAAGTATAATAGTCGATAAGAATTTTAAATAACATAAATCAATAATCAAGCGATGCAATAGATCGAGTGTATAGTAGGGTTCATCGATGTAACTTCTCGTTTACGCCATTTTTTTCCTCTTTATCTAAAAATCTCTCCTCTCCTAATCTATTTCTCACACTCGTTCCTTCTACGCATCATTTCTGTCTCACACCATTTCCTCCGCTCTCTGTCTCTTTTGTTAACAAGAAAACCGACGATAATTCTGTCGATCATCGTCGATCCACGAATCGTTAACGTCGACGCTGTGTCACTTTCGTTGCAAGATATGTTAATTATTCAAGGGTCAATTGCACGCAGATGCACGAGAACAGCTCTGTGTTCCTCTCGAGCCTCGTGTACCCTCGTCGTTCTTTTTTCCTGTTAAATCGTGGCGTGGAGCTCGTTGGAACCGTTTCCACTTCCGTTCGCCCATCGCGTTCCGTTCACTCGTAGGCGAACGAGAAGAAGAAAGAGCGGGTAACGTCGCTCGAACGAAGAGAGAAAAAAAAAGAAGAGAAACACCGGTGGACGAGGGAACAGGTGTCGTACGAATCGAAAGCTAATTAACGCGAGAAATTAAATGAAAATTGACGACAGAACGTTTCGTTCGTACACCACTTTACTCCTTTCCACTCGTACATATTCGTGTTCGGTCACATCGAGAGCACAAGTAATTCTCTTCGTGTGATCTCACGTGTGATCTTCTCTTTCTTCGACGCAATCGCACGATTTCAGAGTTCTTCGGACGCGTCAGAGACCTTTTCCTTCCCCCAATTTTTTCGAATTTCCCGCACAGGGAGCACGATCCTTCAGTGGTTTACATTGTTCTTGTTGATCATGCGTTTGTTCCTTGTTGGTCGTTCTTTTTTGTTGCGTGGCGTTTCGCTACCGGACGAATGTCCCAAGCGTGTAACTGCTTGTTGTTTGCACTTTTTTTTTTTTTAGAAACGTTTAAATAATGTTGGGTATTTTTTCATTAATTTCTTCTTCCTTCTTAAGAAAGCAGAACGTGCATTTTCTGGTTTTCTCACCGGACTTCTTCCTTGGTCCGAGCGTTCTGCTTGCAATTTCGTCTATCAAATTTTCCTGCCTTTTCTTCGTTTACTTCAAGACGTACTCTGTCTTCGTTCACTTTCGTCGTTTCTATTCACGCCAAACATCTCTCCCCCTCTGTCGAAGAAGAGAAAAGATCGATCTTACAACGTGGATATTTTTAAATTTTTCTTATCTAAGTAAGCCTGAAAGTGCGTATTTTCTGTCTTTCACCAACTTCTTCTTCCTTCGTTCGAAACGTCTACATGTAATTTTCGAATTTTCTCGCTTCTCCTTTTCTACCTCTTCGTTCACTTTCGTCGTTTCTACTCACACCGAGCGTCTCTCCGTCGCAGAAGAAAAGATCGATCTTACGCTTCAACGGGCACAGGCATCCGTCCGGTTGCATTTTCTCGACGCAGAAACGCCACTGATTCCTCGGTGAAAAAAATCTCTTTCAACGTTCTCCAA
>NW_017100599.1:618723-620245 GCF_001263275.1 Habropoda laboriosa
AATGATAATGATAGAGCGATTCGTAAATCGCTGGAATAAAAAGCGGTGCACGCCATGTTACTCGAGAGAGACTCCTCTGTAATCGTAAGGGAAATATCGATCGTGCCGTTCGATCGAGGATCGACGATGTCGGGAAGACGATCTTTGGGCATTTTTTGCTTTAAGAACGGTAGGGGAATGTATAATTGGGAGAAAGTTCGTCTAAGAGTTTGTTTTAATGTTCGATCGGTTATCATTTTTATTTCCTATCTATTATTATTACCTGAAAAAGATCTTCTGTTTGTTTTTTCGTTGACCGAATTAATTACCGCGATCGATCCTTCGAAAAATAGAAATGTTTCGTTTGGAAAAGAGAATTTAAGTTTGAAGAGACGTAAAGAGAAAGGAAGACAGCTTTCTCTCAGGATGTTATATTCTATGGAACAGAATTCTCGTCTTCTTGGCATCGATCGTGCCGTTAGATCGATCGAAACGCCTCGCGATCGACGTCTATTCGGCATACTTATCGTTCTTGTTGTACTTTTTCTTGGTAAAAAGAGAGAGAGAGAGAGAGGAAGATCGTGGCTTGCGCCGCGGAGCGACACGGTGGTTACCAATTTTGTTTTTAATTTGAAAGATTAAGTTTTACGTTACGATTATGAGGTAAATATAGGGGTGGAGGAGAGAAACGTGGTAGACAAGGAAGTGTTTGAACGCGACGAAGGCGAAAAAGAAGAAGAATGATGATGTAGAATGAAAGGGAGAGACACGGAGAGGTGGCAAATATTTGACGCGGCTCTCCAGCCGCGTTTTTCGCGTATACAAAAATGACACTTCGCGTTGCTGCAACGTTAATTTTATTTATATCGGGAGACAGTGTGGCGCGTATATGAAGAAACGTGCGAGTGTATTCTGAACGGTGTTTGAACAAATATTCGAAATACGATTTCTCTCGGCTTGGTTTCGGTGTAAACGCGTGTGTAAAGATATGTGTTTTCTTCTCGATCCGTTGAAATAGATAGAAACGATGATAATGCGGAGCAAAAAGAAAGAAAACAGTGTGCGAGAGAGAGAGAGAGAGAGAAAAGGTTGCTTGTGGATGATCAGTGTGTGAGTGGGAGGAAGAAAGAAAAAGGAAGAAAGGGAGCGAGAGAAAGATTAGAAAGAGGCGCGGAAATGGGATAGAAAATGACGAACGTCGAAACTCTGCCATCTCGAATGATTATTGAGCGCATAAACGTGTTACACGTGATGAGTCTTTTGCGAGGAGATGCGAGCGAGGAGGAGGGAAAAAAAAAGGAGAGTGAAACGAAACGGGGCGAAGAAACGCGAAGTGTGACGTTACGATGTATTTTTTTCTTTTTCTTTTTTCTCCGAGCGCGAACACAGGGTGGCAGGGGTTCGTGCTACGACGAGTTGAGTGTAACTCACCCTCTTTTTTGTTTGTATAAAAATTAATCGAAATTTAATTAGACTATTAATAACTGTTCGATTACTGTAAAACAAGAAAACTTTACCATTAATTATAAATTACAAAAAATCT
>NW_017100599.1:620281-658738 GCF_001263275.1 Habropoda laboriosa
TTCATTCGTCGTACTGTTTGAAACAGTATGCATGTATATAGATAGTATTACTGGATCGTTTAACATTAACTCGGTTATTCAATGAATAAAACTCGACGATCTCTTGCAGACCATATACTCCTTTTTCTATTTAAATCACAATAAGCAGGATTTTTATTTTTTAACTCAATTTACGATCGGCGATTAACTCGCTGGCTCGTTCCGCCATGGCAATCAGGACGGAATTCGGATTTCCAGAAATGGGAGATGGCAATACACTGGCGTCTATTATTCTCAGTCTACTAACGCCTCTCACTCTGAAATAAAAAAATACTTGTAACTTTCTGGTGTTACTTGCTGCGTCGTTCAATTGAGAAAAATTATATGCTATATTTCATGGAAATGTCTGTTTCCAACTTTGAACTAGTCGTTACATCTAACAAACGACAACTCTATCTCTAAATTGTCCTATAGAAATTTCGTGTACCGCAATTTCTCATCGACGACCGAACGATCGTCACTACCCATCCTACAGCTGCCACATATGTGATAGCTCGTGAGTCCGCCAACTCTCATCACACATTCCGTATATTCGACGTTTCGATAGTCTTGCGGCAGATGTTGACATTCTTCTAGATCAGGATGATGAACCTTCGCGCCGTATTCACGAAACTTTGGTGTTTCGAGCGTCTGAAGCGCGAAATTTACAGCTGAAAAATTCATCTTCGTCACGCACAGTGCATTGTAGAAAAGGGAAACGGTCGCGTGAGAAGCTTCGAGATATCGCAAAGAATCGGTTTTTGTAACCGTGTACCGTGATGGGTGCACAGAACGTCGTCGTATTGTTGAAGATAAGCAGGATCGATTCTCGGTTGTTGACGAATTTTATTCGACCTAAGTGAAATGCTTCCGCGACTCTTTGGTTGTAGACAAAACGACAGGAACAGAAATCCTTCCTGTGAGCTGTCGTTGTACGATGGATACATCGACCTGTAAGGCTGTGCATTTATTTATTAATCGTTGATTATCAAAACAGTGTAAGAATGTTTTTTATTAAACTTAGCGTTGCATTTACATTTGTACAACTGTGTTTACCTCAGTTTTGTAATTAGACATGGATTTTAACAATCTCTCCTCGGTGGAACCCATTCCGAAAAGCATCACACCGCTATTATTGGTTCGACCAACGGCCATTATACCGTTGGTTGCGTACCATCCTGAGAAATGATCAAAAAGAAACAAAATGATAAAACAGATAACGCGTTGTAAGCTACGGAGAAAGGACTATTAAAGACAATTAACCTCTTCCAAAAACGAAGTAATTGAGTACTTCAGGAAGCGTTTGTAGCTTCACTAAAGTCATGCTCACTTTTGCCTCGAGATTAACATAAACCGGAAGCATAAAATGGTCGAAAAGATTCTTGCCCACTTCCGGAAGATTGCTCACCACCGGTATCTAAAAATACCTTTGTTCTCAGATTTCACAATCGTTCTTGTATCATTCGCATGAAAAATATATTATTCGTTCAGTGGTGTTTTAGAGATTCATTCTAGAGAAAAGAAAAGATCCAACGATCCATCACCTGGAATTTGTCAAGATCTTCGGCTGGCCCGATTCCCGAAAGCAAAAGCAATTGAGGCGTATTGATAGCACCGGCGCAAAGAATCACCTCTTTCCTCGCGGCAATCTTTCCCACCGATCCATCTTTGTAAATCACCTTGATCCCGTCTGCGATTGAGTTCTCTTTGAAAAGTATCTGGAACATATTCAATTCACCGATCCGCTTCTTTTCTCCCCGCAAGGAAAAACACTTCTGAAACATTTCTACTAATTTCATTTTTCGCCGAAGAAGTACCGCAAGTTGAACTATTTAAAAAAGAATTACAAATAAAAAATTATCTTCTCGTTTCGATCTATCGACTTCTAACAAATTATTTCAATAATTGTTCTGCTTTTTAGAATTTTTAAAATAAAGGTACGATAAAATCTCACTTTCGAGACCAGCGTGTTCATCAAAATGTGTAAGTTCCTTCTGTTCCAAGCGTTTTGTAAATGCGCGTTAAACGTGCTCCAACGGGAACCTCTTTTAGTAGTGAACAGCCCCTTTTGTAAAGTCACATTATTCAACTTCAACGATTCTTCCGCCATGAGAAAAGCTTCCGCCAGATATTCCTCCTCCGGGCTGGACATTACGTTCATGATATCGGACACCTTTTTAAAATACGGAAGTAGATCGGCATGTGACCATCCCTTAGGCCAGACTTTGTAATCTTCCGGCTTTCCAAAGGAGTGAACCAAATGATTCATCTGGCCGCTGCCGCCCAACCCTTTACCTCTTGGAACCTTTTGTACCTATGACGAGATCGAGTGTTGTTATTATTATAGACGCTTGTCGCCCAAAAATTTCGTCGACTTTAGCATTTCTTACAAAATTTCATACACTTCTTCTGATAAAATTGTAAACGCGAAAAGAGTATATAAATTAAAGTAGAAACTTTGAAGACAAATATTGTTGAATTTTTAAATAATTTTAATACGAAAAATTGCAATTTCTATAATAGCCTTTATGGCTGATTTCCATTTACATTGTTCCAAAATCCTTTCGACGAGAACATTTGCGGTTCCGTGGAATACGACCAATCAACGTCAGTCCCTTGCATAACTGGCGCCAAAATTGGAACAGTCGACACCCATCCAAAATGTCCTCCAGCTTCGACCACCAACACGGTCACGTTCGAAATTCCAGAAAGACGTGATGCTAGTACGCATCCTGCTGTTCCAGCACCAACTTTGCCAGTAAAATCATTCAAATATTAAGTACCGACCAATACTAACCAGTAATGACTAATACTAATCTTGTAACAAAGCCTGAAAGAATCCTCCTAACCTCTTGTCTTACGCGTATAATAACGTGTCACACTCGTGGTGCAGATTATGTTCAAGATATTAAAAAATCAAGTTTTACATTTGTAATAAACGTGAATTCTATTCTCCAACTTCAACTCAAATTTAGTCTTGAAAACTGCGTTTCAGTTAACAATACTTGACATAATACACTCTTTTTTACATTACGCATATCTTAACGTGAACGTTCACTTTTCACGATCTATTGAAAACTCTATTGAAACCTACCTTCTACTTAAAGGAGTAAAAAACGACGAAACAAATATAAAATATGTGCACTTATTACTACAATATTTCTCATAAATTGCATCAGCCAAGTTTACTTCGAAATCCGATTTGCCACATAACCTTCAGAGACGTTACACCAACCTGTATCGACCGAATATGGTCATAGATCGAAGGATTAGTTGAATTCATTGCAAGCACTTCCCTTTTACGTGAAGATAGAACTCGAACGGTATCGCAGTCATCGACACTACCGGATGAAGAGGTTGCTTCTCTACTTACCGATTATGTAATCGTAATGCGTGTTGGGACGCTCGACAATGCTGGCCGGACCGTTGAAATAAAAATGGTACAGCAACGACACGAATAACACGAGGCACGATGCAAGCAAGTAGTTCCACATTGTCAGGAAGGAATTCGCGATGCGTCTGCGATCGGTATCGATGCCTGAATAACTGCGATGGACTAACAACGATTCGAGTGCAGAGTAATTCCAATATTAAATTAGCATCCCCGCTTGGAATCGATAGTCGTTTACAGTAACTGAGATAAAGTACTGTCACAATAGAGACGTGATGGTAACGAAATACGTGGCAGGATCGTTGTTGAGACAGAACTGGCTGATGATAAGGGAAAGTGGATTTTAGGGTGAGCGAAATGAACGAATGCAATGTTGCTTCTTTGAACATTTTCGTTTTATCGAGGTTCATATATGTACGGTGCATGATTACGAGTAGAATACGTGTACAATGTTGTGGTTGAAAAATATAGAAATTATTATTTTCTTAGGAGAAGGGTAGGTATATGATTCATTTGAAATTATGTGTAGATACTACAAAGTTTGTCGCAGAAACGCAGCATAGCTATGTATAGTGATTTTTATTCTTTGTATATTATATAATTAGAGACTTTTAAGCAATAATACTTATGTTGTACGATAAATACATATTCGTAAATATTTAAATTTAGAGAAAATTAATTTTTGGTAAAATTGTGTGCATCACCATCTGACGGTGAAAGGTGGAAATATAATATAAAAAAGAACACCTTTCCTGGCTGCTAAATAAGATTTTCATGGAGATACTTCGAATGCTACAAAACGAGATGTGTTTACTGATTGTTATGCTGCACAAATGATAATTATTTATTAAACTTGATTTGTCAGCCAAGAGCAATATTTATTTTTAGTACAGAAACTGTTATCGCGCATCGATAAGCGATTTTTTTATTTACCATTAATATCTTATCACAACTTTGTTAAAATTGTAGCCACAGACGAGATACAGAATAAACCTATCACTCAATACAGTTTTCTGTCCTACGCCGACGGGGGCTCTAGAGCCCCCTTACCATTTTCATGTCACTTCCAACGTTACCAATTCAGCATAGAATAAGATTACATCGTTAGTAGTGGTTGGAATTAGAACTAAATGTACATAAGTATGAAATTACAAATAAAGTGTTGAACCAAATAAAAAATTGTCGTTTAAGCACCCAGCAAATTTATTTATTCCCGTCACGTAAAATACCTCATTCACCGATCGAATTTTGGGATTTCTTTGATTATTACGCGTTTCTAACGATATCCATAACGATATGTTTGCAAAAGAAGATGGACGTGGTGTATAAGGGAGAATTAAATTGACTGTAAAATGCTGTCAAACAATAGTGGTATATTGTAACATACAATACATACAATAAATCATTGATTCTTTGACAAATAATCGCATTTGTTTGTTCTGTGATAGCTTGAAAGTTTCATTTGTTATACATACAAACAGAACATTAATTTCTCAATTTTTAATAAAAGTTATAAACAATTTCTAACTAATCTACTGCATACAATTGTTAATTCAATGTGAAATGAATACATTAAGCTGTTTCGTTAAGTTAAAGCATGCAATAATATTATGTAAGACTTCCAATAATTATAAACAACTATCCAAATTGTTTTGTGACAGGAAATACTAATTTTTCTATAATTAAAATCTTTGAAAATAAAGCAGAAACTGTATTTTACTATCTACCCTATTAGTAATGTTAAAACAATTAGAAATTTATTATAAGTATCAATTAAATACAATAAAAGTAACGAGGATAGCAATAGCGAAGAGAGATAAGGATACTAATAGCGGTAGATAAGGATAGCAATAGTGCCGTGTGTTTGACAAGGAAAGCAATAGGGATAGATAAGGACAGAAAATATTGAAAGGCGACATTAACGTCATCTCGTGTTTGGCTTCACGAACTAACAACTCATTACTAGGAACACAGAATATAAACAGAGGTATTAGACAAGGAACGAACTAGTGTGCGACAAGGATAGAGAGAAAACGTTTCCTATTGGCCCGCGGGCCACTAAGCTCCACCTCCCAGGCCCTAAATCAAGCCGGTCGATGAAAAATCATTAATAACTCAATAATTATGACGATTCTATGAACTTTTAGTATTAAAGAATGAAGTGTGGATCTTCAGCAACTTTCATATATAATTTTTATGGCTCTAAGTCCTTTCAGTAATTAGTTATTAATATTTGTTGCGCGGGATGTCAGAAAAGATACGACAGTCCCTTTCGCAACATCAAGTCGACCAGGGAAAAATCGTTAATAACTCAATAATTACGATGATTCTATGAACTTTTAGTATTGAAGAATGAAGTGTGGACCTTCGGCAACTTTCACATATTATTTTTAAGGCTCTAAGTCCTTTCAATAATTAGTTATTAATATTTGTTGCACGAGTTGTCGGGAACAATGCGACAGTCCCTTACGCAACATCAAGTCGACCAGGGAAAAATCGTTAATAACTCAATAATTACGATGATTCTATGAACTTTTAGTATTGAAGAATGAAGTGTGGACCTTCGGCAACTTTCACATATAATTTTTAAGGCTCTAAGTTCTTTCAATAATTAGTTATTAACAATTTAGTACGTGATGTCGGGAATAATACCGCATACCGTCAGGTACTTTTATGGTTTTTCAATAATTTCATAGCTTTTTGCTAAATTCTCATGCAACTAACTATATGCGTCTGAAAGGTAACTCCTTTGGCTATATTCTCATATAATTTTTATTAACATATCCCTTATGGTTTGATAGTTATTTAACATTCTTTAGGTGAGTATTACACCCGTCGCATTCAAGCGTAATGCATTTTCATTATTTCAATGGAAAAGCATGATTTATTATGCACTTTCAAGCATGTAGAATATAGAATAGACTGTTATTTATATTCTGCAATTAGTTTAGAACCGTAAGTAGTATGGTTTATTAGATATTAGCAATTGTTCATTTCATTCTAGAGAAAAGAAAAGATCCAACGATCCATCACCTGGAATTTGTCAAGATCTTCGGCTGGCCCGATTCCCGAAAGCAAAAGCAATTGAGGCGTATTGATAGCACCGGCGCAAAGAATCACCTCTTTCCTCGCGGCAATCTTTCCCACCGATCCATCTTTGTAAATCACCTTGATCCCGTCTGCGATTGAGTTCTCTTTGAAAAGTATCTGGAACATATTCAATTCACCGATCCGCTTCTTTTCTCCCCGCAAGGAAAAACACTTCTGAAACATTTCTACTAATTTCATTTTTCGCCGAAGAAGTACCGCAAGTTGAACTATTTAAAAAAGAATTACAAATAAACAATTATCTTCTCGTTTCGATCTATCGATTTCTAACAAATTATTTCAACAATTGTTCTGCTTTTTAGAATTTTTAAAATAAAGATACGATAAAATCTCACTTTCGAGACCAGCGTGTTCATCAAAATGTGTAAGTTCCTTCTGTTCCAAGCGTTTTGTAAATGCGCGTTAAACGTGCTCCAACGGGAACCTCTTTTAGTAGTGAACAGCCCCTTTTGTAAAGTCACATTATTCAACTTCAACGATTCTTCCGCCATGAGAAAAGCTTCCGCCAGATATTCCTCCTCCGGGCTGGACATTACGTTCATGATATCGGACACCTTTTTAAAATACGGAAGTAGATCGGCATGTGACCATCCCTTAGGCCAGACTTTGTAATCTTCCGGCTTTCCAAAGGAGTGAACCAAATGATTCATCTGGCCGCTGCCGCCCAACCCTTTACCTCTTGGAACCTTTTGTACCTATGACGAGATCGAGTGTTGTTATTATTATAGACGCTTGTCGCCCAAAAATTTCGTCGACTTTAGCATTTCTTACAAAATTTCATACACTTCTTCTGATAAAATTGTAAACGCGAAAAGAGTATATAAATTAAAGTAGAAACTTTGAAGACAAATATTGTTGAATTTTTAAATAATTTTAATACGAAAAATTGCAATTTCTATAATAGCCTTTATGGCTGATTTCCATTTACATTGTTCCAAAATCCTTTCGACGAGAACATTTGCGGTTCCGTGGAATACGACCAATCAACGTCAGTCCCTTGCATAACTGGCGCCAAAATTGGAACAGTCGACACCCATCCAAAATGTCCTCCAGCTTCGACCACCAACACGGTCACGTTCGAAATTCCAGAAAGACGTGATGCTAGTACGCATCCTGCTGTTCCAGCACCAACTTTGCCAGTAAAATCATTCAAATATTAAGTACCGACCAATACTAACCAGTAATGACTAATACTAATCTTGTAACAAAGCCTGAAAGAATCCTCCTAACCTCTTGTCTTACGCGTATAATAACGTGTCACACTCGTGGTGCAGATTATGTTCAAGATATTAAAAAATCAAGTTTTACATTTGTAATAAACGTGAATTCTATTCTCCAACTTCAACTCAAATTTAGTCTTGAAAACTGCGTTTCAGTTAACAATACTTGACATAATACACTCTTTTTTACATTACGCATATCTTAACGTGAACGTTCACTTTTCACGATCTATTGAAAACTCTATTGAAACCTACCTTCTACTTAAAGGAGTAAAAAACGACGAAACAAATATAAAATATGTGCACTTATTACTACAATATTTCTCATAAATTGCATCAGCCAAGTTTACTTCGAAATCCGATTTGCCACATAACCTTCAGAGACGTTACACCAACCTGTATCGACCGAATATGGTCATAGATCGAAGGATTAGTTGAATTCATTGCAAGCACTTCCCTTTTACGTGAAGATAGAACTCGAACGGTATCGCAGTCATCGACACTACCGGATGAAGAGGTTGCTTCTCTACTTACCGATTATGTAATCGTAATGCGTGTTGGGACGCTCGACAATGCTGGCCGGACCGTTGAAATAAAAATGGTACAGCAACGACACGAATAACACGAGGCACGATGCAAGCAAGTAGTTCCACATTGTCAGGAAGGAATTCGCGATGCGTCTGCGATCGGTATCGATGCCTGAATAACTGCGATGGACTAACAACGATTCGAGTGCAGAGTAATTCCAATATTAAATTAGCATCCCCGCTTGGAATCGATAGTCGTTTACAGTAACTGAGATAAAGTACTGTCACAATAGAGACGTGATGGTAACGAAATACGTGGCAGGATCGTTGTTGAGACAGAACTGGCTGATGATAAGGGAAAGTGGATTTTAGGGTGAGCGAAATGAACGAATGCAATGTTGCTTCTTTGAACATTTTCGTTTTATCGAGGTTCATATATGTACGGTGCATGATTACGAGTAGAATACGTGTACAATGTTGTGGTTGAAAAATATAGAAATTATTATTTTCTTAGGAGAAGGGTAGGTATATGATTCATTTGAAATTATGTGTAGATACTACAAAGTTTGTCGCAGAAACGCAGCATAGCTATGTATAGTGATTTTTATTCTTTGTATATTATATAATTAGAGACTTTTAAGCAATAATACTTATGTTGTACGATAAATACATATTCGTAAATATTTAAATTTAGAGAAAATTAATTTTTGGTAAAATTGTGTGCATCACCATCTGACGGTGAAAGGTGGAAATATAATATAAAAAAGAACACCTTTCCTGGCTGCTAAATAAGATTTTCATGGAGATACTTCGAATGCTACAAAACGAGATGTGTTTACTGATTGTTATGCTGCACAAATGATAATTATTTATTAAACTTGATTTGTCAGCCAAGAGCAATATTTATTTTTAGTACAGAAACTGTTATCGCGCATCGATAAGCGATTTTTTTATTTACCATTAATATCTTATCACAACTTTGTTAAAATTGTAGCCACAGACGAGATACAGAATAAACCTATCACTCAATACAGTTTTCTGTCCTACGCCGACGGGGGCTCTAGAGCCCCCTTACCATTTTCATGTCACTTCCAACGTTACCAATTCAGCATAGAATAAGATTACATCGTTAGTAGTGGTTGGAATTAGAACTAAATGTACATAAGTATGAAATTACAAATAAAGTGTTGAACCAAATAAAAAATTGTCGTTTAAGCACCCAGCAAATTTATTTATTCCCGTCACGTAAAATACCTCATTCACCGATCGAATTTTGGGATTTCTTTGATTATTACGCGTTTCTAACGATATCCATAACGATATGTTTGCAAAAGAAGATGGACGTGGTGTATAAGGGAGAATTAAATTGACTGTAAAATGCTGTCAAACAATAGTGGTATATTGTAACATACAATACTTACAATAAATCATTGATTCTTTGACAAATAATCGCATTTGTTTGTTCTGTGATAGCTTGAAAGTTTCATTTGTTATACATACAAACAGAACATTAATTTCTCAATTTTTAATAAAAGTTATAAACAATTTCTAACTAATCTACTGCATACAATTGTTAATTCAATGTGAAATGAATACATTAAGCTGTTTCGTTAAGTTAAAGCATGCAATAATATTATGTAAGACTTCCAATAATTATAAACAACTATCCAAATTGTTTTGTGACAGGAAATACTAATTTTTCTATAATTAAAATCTTTGAAAATAAAGCAGAAACTGTATTTTACTATCTACCCTATTAGTAATGTTAAAACAATTAGAAATTTATTATAAGTATCAATTAAATACAATAAAAGTAACGAGGATAGCAATAGCGAAGAGAGATAAGGATACTAATAGCGGTAGATAAGGATAGCAATAGTGCCGTGTGTTTGACAAGGAAAGCAATAGGGATAGATAAGGACAGAAAATATTGAAAGGCGACATTAACGTCATCTCGTGTTTGGCTTCACGAACTAACAACTCATTACTAGGAACACAGAATATAAACAGAGGTATTAGACAAGGAACGAACTAGTGTGCGACAAGGATAGAGAGAAAACGTTTCCTATTGGCCCGCGGGCCACTAAGCTCCACCTCCCAGGCCCTAAATCAAGCCGGTCGATGAAAAATCATTAATAACTCAATAATTATGACGATTCTATGAACTTTTAGTATTAAAGAATGAAGTGTGGATCTTCAGCAACTTTCATATATAATTTTTATGGCTCTAAGTCCTTTCAGTAATTAGTTATTAATATTTGTTGCGCGGGATGTCAGAAAAGATACGACAGTCCCTTTCGCAACATCAAGTCGACCAGGGAAAAATCGTTAATAACTCAATAATTACGATGATTCTATGAACTTTTAGTATTGAAGAATGAAGTGTGGACCTTCGGCAACTTTCACATATTATTTTTAAGGCTCTAAGTCCTTTCAATAATTAGTTATTAATATTTGTTGCACGAGTTGTCGGGAACAATGCGACAGTCCCTTACGCAACATCAAGTCGACCAGGGAAAAATCGTTAATAACTCAATAATTACGATGATTCTATGAACTTTTAGTATTGAAGAATGAAGTGTGGACCTTCGGCAACTTTCACATATAATTTTTAAGGCTCTAAGTTCTTTCAATAATTAGTTATTAACAATTTAGTACGTGATGTCGGGAATAATACCGCATACCGTCAGGTACTTTTATGGTTTTTCAATAATTTCATAGCTTTTTGCTAAATTCTCATGCAACTAACTATATGCGTCTGAAAGGTAACTCCTTTGGCTATATTCTCATATAATTTTTATTAACATATCCCTTATGGTTTGATAGTTATTTAACATTCTTTAGGTGAGTATTACACCCGTCGCATTCAAGCGTAATGCATTTTCATTATTTCAATGGAAAAGCATGATTTATTATGCACTTTCAAGCATGTAGAATATAGAATAGACTGTTATTTATATTCTGCAATTAGTTTAGAACCGTAAGTAGTATGGTTTATTAGATATTAGCAATTGTTCATTACAGTTGACTATACTGGAGTACGATGAATAGGGGACTCTCTCACATAATGTTTAATAACTCGTAAACTAAATCGAATATATTAATAAAAGTTATATGAGAATGTAGCTAAAGGAGTTGCCTTTCAGATGCGTATAGTTAGTTGCACGAGAATTTAGTAGAAAGCTGTGAAATTACTGAAAAACCGCAAATGTACTTAACGGTATGCGGTATCGTTCCCGACATTCCGAGCTAAAATTATTAATAACTAAGTATTGGAAGGGTTTAGAGCACTAAAATCTATATGAGAAAGTTGCTGAAGGTCCACACTGCATTCTTCAATTCTAAAAGTTCACAAAATAATCGTAATTATCGAGTTATTAATGATTTTTCACAGGCCAACTTGATCGAGGCTCTGCAAGATGGAGTCTATCGGCCCGCCAGCCAATAGGAAACGTTCTCTCTCTGTCCTTGTCGCACACTAGTGCTTTCCTTGTCTAATACCTCTGTTTATATTCTGTTATGCTAGTAACGAGTCGTTAGTTCGCGAAGCCAAACGCGAGATGGTGATCTTTAATACATTATACTATAATAAAGATATGAGAACATAATTTTTTATTAGTAAATAATTCATCCCATGTGTGTGTCCTATTGCTTTCGAGTGATCGTCAAAGTTCTCTCCACGGAATCCAATATATTTATGTAAATATGTATAATATCTTTATATGCAGATTTAAGAAAAGAGAATGTTTTTTATTTGTCGACTTTACCATCTTCGATGGTTGGATTGCATATAATTCCCAAATTCACCGCTCTACTCTCGTAGAGGGCGTAACAAAACCTCTGATTTTTTACACGATCGCTATTTCAGAACGTGAGACATAATAAAGTCTCAGAAGATGATAGGTCTATTCTGAACATCGTCTGTGATTGTAACATTATTACATAATTTAAAGATAGCTTGTTAACTTACAATTCTTTACTCTTTAAGATAAGAAGTTCTTTCTTTGGATATTCCAATTTCACACTTTGCAATATCTTGCAGTACCGTTATTTTATGTAAACCCTTTGAATATTTTAATTTAACATTATTCAGTGTAAGTTTGGCTTGACAATCACTATTTATATTCCCCCAAAATATACTTTTGTAATTCGATACTTGCGTTCAGACTTATCGCGCGTAATGCGCACAGGAAAGAGTAATTATAATAATTAACAAATTGAACTTTTCACGAGCAGCAACATAATGGAAAAAATGATACTGTTGTGAAAAAAATATATTCCTTGATAACGAGCTTCTCGAAGTTCTTTAACGTGCAATTATACTTGTATGAGATTTATTAGAAACGTTCAGTGCGGCGTGCGGCTTTGAGCGTGTTGCCAACTGGAAGACATGGAAAGTTGAAAAAGGCGAACATGGCGGTCGCGACGAATTCTTTCGACAGTTGGCTTAGCAAGAAATTGCAGGCTTTAAATACTGACGAAGGTGTATTTGGGTCGTACATCAAAGGAATTTTAGAGGGAGACGAAACGGAGGATGAGAAGACCGAAGCCCTTGAAAGCATACTCGCGGGCATAACGGTGAGGAGCACATGGATTGTGAGGTTAGAATATGCTTGCTGTTCGTAGCCGATGTCTATCAGCTGGTCGAAAATAACAGTAGTGCTATTATTATTCTTTCTGTCGTCAACTAGTATGTGTGTCCTCAAATTGGACACGTTATGCATTTCATGTTCGTGCATGCATGCTTAGATGTCGTCGACATATTCGCCGTATTCGTTAGGATCCCAATAATTCGGCGATATTCTGTAACATGTAATTGAATGACATTACGAATAACACTTTTCATTTCGTGATATATAATATTTAATGTCGTTGGTTTTTAGGACGATAACATTAGTAAACATGTGACGGAAATATTGAAAGCTTGGGCCGAATGGCTACCTGTTGAAGAGGTTTCTACTGCAAAAGTACCAGTGGAAGATGTGGATGTCAGATTGGCGCGAATGCTGGAATCTCAGTCTCTGCCGACTACGACGCAAAAAAGTTACACAGAGGAAGAGAAGAAAATAAGGGATGTGATTCTTGCACAATATAGTCAAATGTCAGATGAAGAAAACAGTGAAGGAGATGGAGAGGAGGATGGTGCAAGTGGAGGAGATTGTGGAATTGAGAAGAATACAAATGCAGCTGCAATAATACAACAGGAGAGAGAAAAAAGAGGAAAGGCAAAGTTAGAAAGTCAAAAGAAAAAGGAGAAGGACAAAGAAGACAGGTAGGTTTATAATAAATTGTCCATCATGTCAAATATAAAAAAATTATGACTGTATTGTTGTTGATGTATACACACATACCTTTTTAATTTAGAGAAAAACAAAAACAGTTGAGAGAAGAGAAGAAGGAAAAACGAAAGACACAAAAAGGAGAAAGAAGGAGGTAGCATTGGGACAACAAGATTTTGACTTTTACCTCAAGGTTTCGAATAATCAAATGCAAATTAGCATACATATACATCTGTGTTTATTCTTATGCATGCAATGATCTCCAGCAGCTACTTAAGTCATTTACTAATATATTACTAGAAATTTACGTTTGTAGAATGCATATCCTAAAGGAATGCAATTTCAGATAAAGTACTAAAATGTACATATGCTGAATAATGTTAATTATATTGTATGTATATGTATGTAACATTGCATCCTGTGCCTTCTATCTGTTAAAAATCTCAGAAACGATGTAATCTGCTCTAAAATGACTTTCTACTTGTTTTTTCTTTTCTATTCTTCTTGTATTATTAAAATTTATCGAGCATTGTTTCATTTGTATACAAGGCATAATTTTTTTTTTACCGATTTCCGACTTTATTTAATTTTTATCGACATTGAAAATGATCAGTGTAATAACTGCAGGTAATTTGTACTTATTATTACGCTGAGCGTACTACGTTTCTTTCTCATATAAATTATGTATTTAATACCAATACATTAAATAAACCATCTTAACATTGATCCTAAAACGTACCTGAATGAGCGCGATGATTCCAGTTATTATCCTTATTTAGCAAACATCTTGACAGTGGGATAATGATACAAAGACAATGGTATTATGTTTGTATTTTTTATTAGTATATATTTACACACAAGATACCGTGTCGAAACCGAGTCATCTTGGTATTGCATTAATAATGAAAGACAAACGCAGTAAGATAAAAACAAACGAACAAATGATACAAAAGATGATGATGCTTCAGTATTGTATAGTTACATATACTAATGTCATTATCATAATCATTTTATTATTAGCAATTCTTCTCTTCGTTCACTATAATTAAGTTGGGCAGAAATTGACGAACTCGTACTTACACGATATAACAAGGTCTTTCCCTGCTGTTCAACGCCGAGTTACAAATCATTATCAATTCCTGCTCTCTCGCTCTCATTCTCGCGCGCTCTCTCTCTCTCACTCTCTCTTCCTCGCATTCCTTTCCATATTTCGTCTATCTGTGAATATCCTTTCCCCCTCCCGTTTCCATCATATTTCACCTCTTCTTTTTTTGCAAAGCTCATTACAAGTTGATTAATAATTTTCATATCTATATGCATATACGTTCAATCACGGTACAATATTCCAAAGTAACATCGCATTTGGTAACATTTTGGTCCTTCGAGCCTTCACACCAACACATCATCGTCAACCAGGAACTCAGCTGCCAGGTAAGCACAGCGTCTTTGGAATAACATCGAAAAGTAGCTGTCGAAGAACGCAACATCCACACAATATCATTAAGAAGTTGTTAAACATTCTCACATTACCATCCTGAACTGAGTTGCCAGGAAAGCATAGAATCGATAAAATCATTGAGAAGTATATTTTGTGGAAATTCGAAGTAATATTACATTCTCAGTTTCTAAGTGTACTTTAAGAGTTTATTGATAAAAGTATACGTCATCTTTTCGAAACTAGTGCTTCAGAAATGCTTTCCAGAGTAAAATTAGTTTGGAAAAATTGCTATTTTTCAATTAAATTAATTTATACAATTACTATTTTTGATTGCTTTCCGAACACCTGCACTCTTCAAATTGTTCTTATTGTAGTTCTATCTTGCGTTCTTAGACAGTAATCATGCCGTTAGCCGAACAAGCTAAGGCTTTGATCATTGAGTGTGGTCTTGTCAAAAATAGCCTTGACTCGATTCAAGAAATATTTCGAAACGTAACACAATAATTCCGTAACCATGCTCTAAAAACAATTAGAAAGTATTGCAGTTTAGGATTACTCGGGAAATTTGATATATTTTAGAAAAACAAGTCCATGATTTTGTTAAAAGAGAATAATATTTACTACTAGAATTTTTATAAATGCTTAACTACAAGAATTTTCTAACACAAAACTGTCGTTCGTGATTGTCCTATCGGGATATACTAAGAATGATTATTTTATAAGATCGATTGAAGGCTACGTGTCGATGTTGCATCGGCAATGAGGGAGGGGGAAAAGGGACGGTCGTGGCGATGGCAACGATCTCGCCATGTTATGCACAGTTACTATCTAATTGAATTCAATAGATCTAATCACGTCGTTAACTCGATAATTAGTTACACGCTGTACTAACAGATATTTGCTAAGAGCATTCCACGCTGAAGCCTGAAAGAGAGTTTTTCTTTCTTTTTGTTCTCGTAGAGTTTAGACCTTTTTAGAGACCATCCCCCTTTTCTTTCCGTAACACACGTTTTCTAGGACTAGAAAGCGACTGCTGTGTGTTCGTCCACGTTATTCCGGCTAATTGTCAACCTGGAGAAACCTGGATCACGAGACGGCCATGATTCTCTCTAATCCAATCTGACATAAGAATTTTTCGTTTTAGAGGATACGTCGACTGATTATTCATGCTCAAACACCTCTTTGTTCTATAATTCTTTTTTAAATTCTTTTTATTTCTAATGAAAGTATACTTCACTTTTTTTTTTTGTTTTGTTTACTTTTAAGCATACATTTTGTCTCGCGTGGGCACACATACGCATGCGCAAGTACATGATTCTGCGCATACACGTGCTGAACGCAAATCGGTCACTTTACGTAGATTAGTCGATCCTACGCATGTAATTTGATCCCACTGTATACAATATAGTGAACACAACTAAAAACTCAAGGAGACTGTACAATCGGCGCGAACAATTCGTACGAGAAAAAGCACAGAGGGAACAGAAACACATCTGGCTCTCTGTCAATTTAATCTCCTCTCGTGTTTTTCGTGCTCGCAATTTTTCGCGCCAAATGTGTTCAATTGACTTCCATTAAACCGTTCACACATGTCAAAACCAACGCGAATAGAATGTTCCTTTTTTTTTTCGCTTGGCACGCTCGTCGATTAAATGCCTGGTAACTATTCACTTAAGCACTTAATGCCTTTACTTCTACATTGGACACTGAACATACTCTCGCGTGCAAAATAGCGGGCAGTTCATCGTATTCGATGAACAATAAATTCATGGAACACATTGTACGACCAGATTATCATTGCGAGAGACATTTATGATTTCAACGATAAATATACGTCGTGTAAGAAAAATTGTTTTCCTATCGTGTCGAATGTTTCTCTGCGAACGATTTAATCGACACACGACTGTACAGTTCCAGGGGTGGTGGGAAGAGTAAAGGGGAGCAGGGGGGACTCCATTTTACTGGAGCTACGTTGTTCGAACGGTCTTCTCTATTTATTCTCTAAATGGATACCCTATATTTAACTCGTTTTTTATTCGCTTCCGCGTGGGTTACTTAACACGTAAAATCGTATATGTATATATGTATATGCGGTAATGTAACGCATTCTCGCTGAACACATTCTCTCTCTCTCACACACACCCTCTTTCGCGCTCTCTCTCCCTTCTCTTTCTCTCTGGTGTACCTTTCTTGTTTTTCTGTTTCTTTCCTTTTCTTGCGTTTGCTGCTCTCACACACACATGCATACGGTCGCACACACGTCTTGTTAATGTCAGTTATTATACACAATTTGATATTTCTTGTTTCACTATAAATCTGTGTGTATGTGAGAGTGGATGTATGTGTAGTGTACGTTGGCTTAAGATACTACGCTCGTTAAATGTTGGACTCGCCGCTCTGCCTACACTCGAACAAAGTGCTTCCATGGGCAGCTCTCTCTCTTAGTCTCGTGCCGGTGACGCCTGTGAATTTAGAACCGTTCGTTACGCGTTCTGATCAACCAATCTGATTTCGGACGACTTACGAACCCGCCAAATATTTCAAATACGTGCAATACATAAGGTGGATGCATAAAATGCGGGTTCATTTTTCGTTTTTCCCTTTCAAACAATAAAGTTTTGTAGGATGAGGTATTTGAACAAAAGTATCCGAATGTGTTTCAATTGTTTCCGAAAGCATGAAAAATTTGTTACAAAAGTGATTCGTAATATTTTGAGAATTCTAATTTAAATTTTCATTATTCTCTGTTCGAGTCCTTTCTTCCTACTTTTGTAACATGGTTAGAAAACAGAAAGAACACTGAAAATTCTGGTGGTCTGAAATATAAATTCCATTCATTGTAAATAATAGTTTCTTCTTTTCTACATCAAAAACAACGAAGGTATTTTTATATCCTTTGAATACTTCATCCTATAACTATTAAACTGTCCTTAACATATTTCATAGTGCTCCCATTTATTCTTTTTACGATGTAAGTTGTCTTCCGTTACGTAATGTACGAAATTTTGACGCGAGCTTTACCAAGCGAACACTCACAAAAAGTGTGTGCTTTGTTAAAAATATTATTTCGAGGTGTTTGAACGTATCAAGGGCGTATCTTGTCAGAGGAAACATGCACAACTGTCAAAGATTGCCGTAACTACTAAAAACCCATGCTACTGCCGCTGTTTTGTGATCGAATTGCATCAAATTATTCTCTTCGGGACGCGATAAAATCGTCGAAATAGAAAATGCGTTTCAGGCTGTGATCATTCGGTTAACGTAATACAATAAAATGTACAACATGAGAAAAATGGTATCTTATCGTGGTTATGAATGATCGACGTTACACTTTCAAATAAAAGCCTTTAAATAAAATTCTACGTAATGACGCTTTTATTACTTCAGTCTTTGTCACGCAAATTATCCTTTTTCTCCCACTTTTTACACACGATTCTGAACATCCGAACCCATCATTGCCTCTCGAGGAGGCTCAGCGACGAAATGCTCGAAGACAACTTACGCTTAAATTCGTATAAGAAGAAGCAGCTTTTACTTTATATGTGTATGTATATGTGTATCTCAGGGGACCAGTCGAAACGCAAAAATAAGAGCACACACGGCTGTGTGTGTGTGTATGTATGTATGTGTGTTCGACGGGTCGCTAATAACGAGCAGTTACACGTTGTACGAATAACGCTAATGATATTTACCATAATATCTACGAGTATATTCTCTTCTCGTTTTTTTAGTTGAACTTTCATCACGATTTTTGAACACCGAGCGGAAACTCTTCTTTTATTTTAGTTTTTGTCTGTATCTATGTATGTGTATGTATGCGTGTATGTATCTCAGGCAACGTATGTTACACGGTACAGAGGTTATCCCTTCAAATCCTTCGCATTAACCTAAAAAATGACGTACTTCGTTCGCGCTGTCGCGAATATACCCTTGATCTTAATTTTTCCTTTCTTTTCTTTAATGTATAATCGCTCGATACGCGAAGAGGAGATGCGACTTCTGATTAAGGTTTGCTAACATAGTTAAAAACACATGTATAAATAGACGAGAATTCAAGCGATTAATAAGAAAACGACCATTTTGTCCTTTTCGATAAGCGACATCATACGGTATCGCTATAGTTGCGGCGAAAAAAAGAATCATGCGAAGAAAAACGGTGATCGAGAAGGTTTAAGCGACTGGGGATTTTTTTTTTAACGATAAGAACAAGAAAAAACAAAGTGGATAAAAATTCGAACGCATGCTGTGAACTGCTGGATTTTGAGGGCTTAATCAATTGTCTGTACAACTCTTACACGATAATAATAATAATAATATTAATAATAACAATATGTTATCTCTCTGCGTGTGTTTTTACTCATTGGATAAATTCATTAATATCGTAATTATTATAATTCTTGCGATAATAGCGAGAGCGATAATCATATAAAGAGAAAACAAAATAATGATTAATAGTAAAGAATGAAGAGAAAAAAAAAATCATTAATTATAACGATTGTTTACTTCTTAATATCAGAGATCTACGTAAAAGACAGTGGTAGATTAATATCACAATAAGACTACTCAGGCCTCGTGAAACTGGGGCACACGCTTCATTTCCAGGAGTTTTGCCTCTCTATCTCTATCTCTCTCTCTCCTTCTCTCTACGAGGTTTGCCTTGACGTTTCATTATTAATCGTACGACCCTGTTGCCACAGGGTTTCAGACGACTCAGATTCTCTACTTATATTTCTTTTTCCGCTTTTTCTTTTTTAGTTGCTTTTTTCTTTTTTTTTCAACTTTTTTCCTCAGGTTTCTTTTTTTAACCGCGATTCGATGCTCTTTTAATATTGCATTCGATGAGAAATGTATCGCGCGGGAGTCTCGTTGTTAAAATCGCATTCACCCTTTCGCTCTGCTCTATATCCTCGTAAATATTTTCTCATATATATATTTATATTTATACGTATAGTTAATTGTAACATTAATTTGCGCTCGTCGATGGCGAATCGAACTTTTCTTACACGTTTAAAGTCTACTCTCACGACGATCGTCTGGCTCCTATTTATTTCATGTATAATTATCATACGTTCTAACAGTTTACACAGGGAGGCAATACTGTGTGTGCGAATTGGGAAACGCGTCGTCCATTTTTGAAAGTCAGATGGACAACGTGGGTCAGACTGATCGACGTGATCATCGTCATCATTGTTGGAAGAAGTGTGCAAACGATACCCTCTTCCCTGACGCGATTCGCATGAACGCATCTTCGGCTAGAGTAGTAAAATTCTCGCTATACTTGGAGGACAAAGGACAAACGTCTTGGGCAGGGAGGGTCTACGACCGGTCAACTTCTACGATATTGGTGCACGCGCGTCGTTTATCGAATACTATACCTGAGTGACGTTGGGCTGTGCTGGGATCAGGTTTCTTTTTTCATCTTCATCGAAACGATCGCGTTACCTCTCTCTGTGTGTTTCTTTCTACTATATTATTAAACCATGCTCGTTGTTCACGGCACGCGCCTCGTCGGATTTGTTTTGGCCTCATAGCTCAATGCATGCCGAGAGACTAGCAAGAGAAATCTAGCCTGTTTTGTGTCAATTATGATCATGGGAGAGATCCACAGCCCAGCCAAATTCTACATGTCTCGATGTCATATATCATCCCAAGGGTTTTTCTCTCACTCTTCGAACACACCGTTATCTAATCTGACTTTTATATACTTCATGACGGTAATACAACGAACGACCTGGTATTAATGGTACCCGAAAGAATCATTATTATCGTCGTTCTTGATAACTGAAATTTATCCATCGCACCACCAGTTGGTCAACCATATACATATGTATATGTATATGTATGCATGTATGTACGTATGTGCGTGATTCGCTTTTTATTGTCGCATGACCAAATCAACCTTTTTCAAACGTTGCGCCGTTGCTTATTCATTCGAACGCAAATGACCAATAATAATAGCCGTGTCGTTCATTCGCGCGTGTCATACACATTATGACGTTATCGTATTTATCTATCTCGGTGTAGATCGGAGAGTGAGCGTGTTGTTCGATCGCGACACGGTACGCACGAAAGCATCTAGAAGTGGGTAGCGCAAAACCGATTTCACAATATCGGCGGTAAAAACGTACCGGAATCGTCGAGATTCGGGTCCAGACTCGCGACGATATCGCCGGTCGAGGCGTGTCTCGAGGTAGTGGTCTGCATGGTACTCGCGAGAGCGTGGCTGCTCGCGCTCCCGTTCAGCTTGCTCTTCACCACGAGGTCGGCGTTGTCGGTGTTCTCGGTCCTATTGTCCACGCCCCACTCCATGCCCCTTCGTCCGTTGCGATAACGGTAGAACATCGAGTAGTACGGAGGATGCTCGACGGTGGTAGCGCGTTGCCGTGGAGCGCTCACAGTTACGCTCACGGTTTCCACGTCGGCGGACTGCGACTCGGACTCCTCTATGCGCTTCTTCGCGTTATTCCAGGCTGTCATGATAGAGGAGGGTGTGGTCAACCACTCGTGACGCATCGCCTCGTCGGGGGTCATGCGCTTCTTTGGATCCCACCTGTGCCGCAAAGGAAAATTCGCTTTCGTTAGAGATATTTCGTAAACACGACGTGAACGACGAAGTTTTTCAAGAGGTTAACGAGATGCTTCAGATTCTTCCAAACGTGATAACCTCTTTTTAACCCTTTGAGGACGATGGACTTATATATATATATGCGTTCACAGAACGCTATAAAAATAATCAACGAACTCACATATTTTTCAGCAATAAAAATATATCGGCTGATGTGTACCATAATATCGGTATCTCGATATGGGTACGTAGAATTCTCTATCCGCAAAGGGTTAATGCTTTGGAAGGTAGCCTTTTCCTTATCTTAATTTGAACACGATAGGATGTATCCTAAAACGTTGGAAACGTTCACTGGAAACTTACTCGAGGCATCTGCTGACAAAGTCCACGAAAACTGCGTCGTTACAAGGACTTCCCTTCGGGTCTGAAAGCACGATCATTTCATTTTCAACTATCGAATTACAACGTCATCCTACCGACATACCCTAACGTCCTTCATAAAGGAGATCCTACTCCTATAATTTACCTGTTCCAACGAGTATATCGTATACAAAAAAGAAGAAAAAAAAAGAAAGAAAGAAAAGAATAAGACGTCAATTTTACTCACCGAAGAAAAGCCTGCGACGAGACGCATGATTGATAATGTGTTCTGGTGGCAGGCCAAGAACTTCCATAATGCAGGCGAGTTGTTCAATCTCATCCTCACCCGGGAACAACGGGCAACCGGTGTAGAGTTCGGCTATAATACATCCAAAACTCCACATATCGATTGGCGTACCGTATGGAAGACCCAGAATCACTTCTGGACTTCTATAGAACCTGGACTGAAGGTACGTATATACACGCTGGTGGCTGTAACACGAGGATCCGAAGTCTATCACCTTAATCGAGCTGCTTCCCCGCTGTTTCAGAAGCACGTTTTCCTGCAATGACGACGATGAATTAGAAAATGGCGGCAAGCAGAGACTCGCCCATTAACCCCCTCGCATTCTTTGCTGTTTACATCACTATTTACTTTGTTCCTTGCTGATTCATTAACGCGTGGGACACACACACATATATATCGGTGACCCACGGTTTACACTTTCTTCTTTTCTTTTTAGATATGATTGTACGTTTGGATAGAACGAATAAGCAAATGACGATAATAAAAATGATTTTTCCAAAAAAGCAACCGTACGGTTCTAATTGAAATTTCTCTTTAGTTTCGAGTTTTCAAAATTGGAGATAATACTTACGGGTTTTAAATCGCAATGAATGATCTTCTCTCGATGCAGCAGTCTCAGGCAACTAATTAACGAATTGGCGAATCGTCGTACTAGACTTTGGCTAAATCCCGAGTAGTTACTCTTTTTGATTAGCTCGTACAAATTCAAACTGAAAAAGAGAAATAACATATCCATAAATAAAAACATTTTTTATAACACCACCGCTCGCAAGTATAATCGCGCAATGTGCAATTCGTTTTCTTTAGCGCGTCATCAGCGTTACTGAAACTTTAGTCTCGTAATCATATCACAGTAACATTTTTTGCTTTCTGTAATCAATTCGGTTTTATTTAGTGTTTTTTTTTTTCAAAACACTCGTATTCGGTGAAAATATGTAAAAACCAAATTTTTGCACACTTTTCAACATCAAAACGAAAGTGTCATTCGGCACTTCTCGATCAGATTTCAGCGATGACCCGTGGCACTCAAACGGTTAACTACTCTTTCCATGAGACCAATCTACTTTGCCTAGCACCCTTAACACGTTAACTCAAGAACACTTCTCGAGTGAAAAATAGTATTCTTGCGCGAAGATTGAAGAGAGAGAGAAAAAAGAATGAAGTACATGCTTCGTACCTCATTAACTCAAAAGTGATGCACAAGTGGTTTCTGAAGTAGAAGTATTCTAGCATGTGTATCACATTGTGCGACGCGTTCGCCTCCAAGTCTTTCTTCCTGAGGTGTTCCAAGATCTCGACTTCGACGAGCGCCTGATGATGGAATCTCTTTTTGTTTCTGCGAAGGGGAAAAAAGAAGAAAAAGACGTCAGATAACGCGTACGTCACTTTAAAATCGAACGAACAAAGCAGATACGACCGCGCGAGGCGTCGCGTGAAAGGAAGCGGATAATAAGAGAGGGAGGAGGAGGAGGAGGAGGATGGGATACGCGCGCGAGGCGTCGCGTGAAAGGAAGCGGATAATAAGAGAGGGAGGAGGAGGAGGAGGAGGATGCAACGACGATGACAAAAGCGACCATGATCGTCCAGACGTTCGCCTACCTGATGATCTTGATGGCGATGAACTGTTTCGTCTTGTGATCCAACGCTTTGATCACTTGGCCGAAGCTTCCCTTACCGATCACCTCGAGTATCTCGTATCTGAACAGAAAAAAATGTGAAACGTTTGATTACGAATATTGATCGATTTATCGAGAAGAAAGAAAGAAAAGGGCGAAGAATGTTCGATTCTCCTTTTTTCCGATCGGGACACGTTTTTGTAAGGATACCGTCGTTCGTGTCCAGTTCTCTCTCTGATATTCGTAGCTGATCCCTTTTTATCGCATTTTTAGAGCATAGTTTTTTTTTATTTTGGAATTGTCGTTGTTTTTTGCGAGCTGTGATTTTTATGTTGACAAAATGAGAAAGCTTGTCAGAAAATCCCTTTGAAAATGTTTCTTTGGAGAAGTCCTTGAAATATTCCATTGAAAGATTAAGAAGCAAAGAATTGCAAAATATGCGACAATTTTGGGGAACATTTTTAAATTGACTTTTCGATTTGTAAACAAAAAATCATACACACTTTACTTCCTCGATTATAAAGAAATGCATAAAAAAAATACGTGGTTTATCTCCTGGAGAATCTCCGGTTTAGTTTTTCTCGAACGTTTCCCATAAATTCGCGTTCATTTCACTTACGAAACGAACGAACCTTGTAAGCTCGCTTTTTACCAGACAACGTATCTCGTTTCGCGTAGAATAATTACTCCCCGATATAATTCTACTTCTGATTAACAGCGAGTTCTAAAGCAACGTGGAACACGATTGCGTGCTACGAACATGACTGAAAGGCGATATTTACCGTTTTGGTTGCATCGTCTTAAGCTTTTCTCTTCGCTTTTCAGGTATTATCTTGCAATTTATAACATTAGTCGGTTGTGCAACCTTGAACGTACACAAAGATTAACCAGAAAAAATTGATCTACACCGAGAAACTGATATCCTTAACTTATTTTATCCGAAGTCCACGCGGACCTTCGATTAAATGGAAGAAAACGAAGAAAAAAAGAGAAAGAAAAGAACAACAGAGAAGAGTCCACAGACGCAGTTTTGTTGAAAGGTAAAAGAAAGATATTACATATACTGTTAAATAAAAAACGGAGAAGAAAAGACGAAGAAATCTCGGGTTTTAAAAGGTTCGAAGAAATCTTCGCAACGTTTTGCCTCTTTGCTTAATTCGACCAGCAGAGAATAGCATAACTGCACAACCCATAAAACGTTTACTGCTCCTAATTGTCGCTGAATCTCGATGATAATAATAGGAAACCGTGAAATCGACGGCAAAAGTAAGCGTTCGTTTCGAGCTGTCGGGCGATTAAAAAGAAAGTTTCTTTCGGAGAAAGGGGTAAACGAGAGAGAGAGAGAGAAAACGATGGAAAACGTACCTGTACGAGATATGATCGTGGAGGATCTTGTTGTAACTACCGTACTCATCGTCGTATCCTCCATTTTGCGATGACCCCTCCTCGCCGTGAATTTTCGCGGCCGACAGACCCAGATACCAAATCTCCGAGTATTTCTCGATTTCCGCACGCTCGAATTCCGTCAGCTTCGAACCGAAGTACTTGAGTGCCTCTTGAGCTGTCATTGGCAATACTCCAACTGTTTGAAAAAGGAAAATTTCAATTTTGTGAAAAATACAACGAAATCGACCGAATATGATTTTCAACGACAATCGTAACTTTCCTTTGTAAATTTACACGGCAACGTGTCTCTTTATACAAGAGTGCAATATTTTTCACAAGAAAAGAAAAATCATACAACACAGAAATCATGGAAAATCGTATCGAGGATCCTCGTGAAAAATTTGAAAAATTTTTAAATATCACTTTCAACGATAATCACAACTTTCTTTTATAAATCTACACGATAAGGCGTTTGCTTCGAAAGAATACATTTTTCACAGAAAAAGAAAAAAGAAAAACGACAAAAATTGTACAACACAGGAACGATCGAAAAGGATGTCAAGAGTTTTCACTTGAGAAATTAAAAAAAAAAAGAAAGATGAGAATCACTCGCAGAATTGCCGTGATTCACGTACAAATCACGTGATTCGTTGTGTGCAAAAAAAAAGAAAGCACAAAAAATAATTCAGTTTGAAAGCACACAACGAAGAGAGAATATCACTTGGATATTCACAAGAACAACAAAGAGTCTCGCTTGCTGGAGAATCATTTGTTATTCCCTTTCAGGCACCCCGTCGTTAAGTGAAATAGCAGCGCTTCAATTTCATGCAAATGGCGAAATTGTACACGTACGATATACGTCGTGAGATGTGGCGTTGATAGGCTCGTGTATCGGTATGTTGTTGTGGATGTTGTTGGTCGTCGAGTTGGTCGTATTGTTGTTGTCGGACTTGTCCACCCGCGTCGACTTGGGGTGAAAGAATGACAGTAATTTCTGAAACAAAGAATCATCAAATCTCGTCAGAATTGATCGTACAATTATAGATCGTGTATCACGATCAAGTATTATCACACAAAAATAATATTCTCATTCGTTATTCTCTAAGGTATTCTTCGATTTTTCTAGATGGAAAAATTTCTCGTTGAATATTTTTTATTTTCACCCTCTAACTGTCGAGGGAGACTCCGCAGATTCTACCCTTTTTGTTTTCTTCCATTCTATTTAGAACCCGACGTTCTTATATTAAAATGAAATTAATCCAACCAATCACTCTATTCTACAACGTTCATTAGGCAAATGTGTGATAAAGGTTAATCGGTAAGAGAAGTTGTCAGAAATGTTCTATATTTATGTATAAACTAACCGGAAGTTGAGGAGTTTCGTGGACTCCGTATCGGGCTTTACGTCCCAAAAACGGCGTCTCGACGGTAGAGGGTTTGTTAGGACAGCAAGGGGACGATTTTATGATACGTGATTTCTAGTTCAGCAAACCGTTATTTTTAATTTAGCAGACCGGTCTGCAGCCAACATGCGGCACGTAGAATTCTTCAAATATTAAAGAATAGGCTATTGTTCAGTCAGTAAGGCAAGGTAAGTCACCCCCAAAGGGTCTCCGTAACCGATGCAATTACCGAGGCCTCTCGGTACCTGACCTTCCGAACGAGTCGGAGAGTCAGAGTTGACCTGGCCGAGTCCCCCCCCCTTGTTATCAAATTTCCATCCAGCAAGGACCAGCTTCGTCACCCCCGCTCCAAGGACGTGACGCGCTCCGGACGCAATGGAAGGGGGTGATAGAGGGTTGGTCACTTGGTAATTTTAAGAACCTCCCTTCGCGTCCCTTCTTCAAATTTTAGAAGATTTGGAGAAGGGACGACTCGATAAGAAGGCCGACTTAGCTTAAGACCAGAGTGTTGGTACACAGACCATCGGTTAGATTAGGAATAATAAAGATTCAGTCAGACTCTCAACGCAATACATTCAATCTTCAGACGGTACCTAGTGCAATATTCCAAGTACGCGGAAATTAGTACCCGAGTGCTTAACAGGGTTAAACACAATATTTTGTATAATTTATAAATTGGTAATTAAGTAAATATTCATACATCATAATAGGTGTATATCAATGGGGATGATAAATATTTCACGTCCAAATCCGCTTTTTTTTCTTTTTCTTTTTTTCAGGTGACAACGACCATAAATCGTTTAGGCGAAGGTACGCACGAACCGCAAACTTTGCGGCACACACCGACAAAAGCACACTTTTCCACGTGTCGTAACTTTCAAATTTATTTATCTAGGCTGGACAAAGAAGGCCGCGTTTTCGTCGCAGTATTTTACCAATCACCGAGTTTCTCGGAGGAAAGCGGGGTAACGGGGTGGCTGCAATAAATTCCACCGGTGGACGTCGACGACAACGGGAATCAACGTCGGTGATTACGTTCCGCCGGTTTCTTCCTCTGATCTTAATACACTATTCGCATACGGATCCGCTTGTTGTGTGCTTTGCAATTATTCCGTGGAATCGTTTGAAAAAAAAAAGTGACGTTCCAGAGAAAAGAAATCTTGTTATCTGTCGTTGACACAGAAAAGAACTACCCCTGTTTGGGTATTATTATTATTTTCAACGAAGAGCGCAAGTTTGGAATCGTTTCATGCAAATGAAACGTTCAAGCAATTCGTTATATTTAATTAAGTATTATAAACATTTTCTTGCGAATTGTAACGGAGGATCGTATACCTAATTGAAATTAAATTTCAATTAAACTTTGCTATGTAATTTCAAGTAAATTTCTGTGTAAATTGTTTTCTTTTTTTTTTTTGTATAAATTAATAGAAAAAGGTAAAACAAGATATTGCATTTTATTTCGTACTTTATTTCTTATTTGAAAAAGAAATACCATCAGGTCACGTATTCGCATAATTCTCCTCATAAAACGGAGTTGACTCTTTAATTCAAATTCTCCCATAAAGTAGATACTAAACACACTTCATAACCACTAAAACTCACACTTGGTCCGGTATAAAAAAAGAAAAGAAGAAACAACTTGTTTTATCCTCTTTTATTCGAATTCCATTACACCAAAACCCGACTCCTAGAAAATACACACAAAAGAACCAATCACACCTAGAAACTATTTTTCATATCGACACACGACTAAACGAAAGTCAATTTTCCAGGAAATCCGTTTGAAATTTATTTATTCAAACATTTCTTTCTCAACCTAACTAATAATCTAATGAAATATCGTTTATGTGTATCTTCACTACTAAAGAAAAAAGGGTTAAAACAGCTCTACTTTAAATTGTAACATTCTGTCAGATAAAAACAGCTCATTTTCACAATTATTTTCTCTAAAAAAATTAACCATTTTCAAAAGATCACTCTCCCGACAAACCAACGACACACGCACACAATTAAGAAGAAGAATCTATCGGATAGTCTGTTCTCCAGAAGTAGAACGGACCGACCACGGAGGATGGGCCGAGGATCGTTGGATATTGACCCTGGACAGTGGCTCAACGAGTTTAACGACACCGCGAGAAGCGAACCGACAATTATGTCTCCTCTTTCAGGCATTAAAACGTTTCGTTTGCGAAGCGTCGCCTTTCCGTATGGCCAAGGGCAGTCACCGGTCGCCTGTGCCGTTTGAATGATAATCAGCCGTCTCTGTCTCGTTTGTTCTCCAACTTCCATGCGCTACCAGCAGCGACGATGTAGTCGCACACGACCTACGATGTCCATTAATTTTCCGCGCGCATTTTCCCCGGAGGGGCCCACGATTTCACGATTTGCCTCGCGTGCACACACACACACACACACACAAACACCGATACCACGCAAAGAGAGCCTTCTTCCTCTCTTCGCGTGGGCCATTTCGCTCGAGTTTACGAGACTCGTGAAACGCGATCGATCGAGACGCGCCTGGGAACCCGCGACCGAATTCGTTTTCTTCCTGAGCCAAAGAAATCCTGGGCCGCAGAGAGTTGCTTCACACGCGCGGAAATGTTCAGAGGGGATTTTATAATTTCGGCGCGCCGGTGTGATTTATGGCCACGAGGGCGATGATGGATCGTTGGATCGTGTTGTTGAGGAAAGGACGCTGGTTGCACTGAATTTGGAGTAGTTCGACATGTTACAATCCTTCAACGGTGCGAACGAAATTTTCAAAAAATGTTGATCAGCGAAGGAATAGTGTCGAATAAAATATTTTTAATAATATGAACACTGTTGAATGAAATATTCGAAGTAAAATAAAATTTGGTTATAACTCTTCAATGATACCATTAACATCTTTTTCTTTTTTTTAAATAAATAAATCCTACCGAATAAAATATTCTGAATGAAGTAAAATTTGGACTGTTCGATTATTAGCAAGCTATTATGGAAGCTTTAATTTATCGGCGATCGATAGACGAATAAGAAATTCTTGGAAAGAATTAAGTAGTTCAAGATGTACTTGCGTTTGAATAGACTCGAACAGCTGAAAGACTCGTAAATGCATGTTATAGCAGCTTTAGCTTGGTGTGTTTACTTGTTCATGTACTGAAAGTAGAATTGGTAGTCCAAACAGGTTCAATGGTGAAGTGTTAATTAGTTCCTCCTGCACAAGATTGCCAAGGTTTTTGAGGAAGTTTTATAAGGAACCGCAGAAGGTCACTGACTATACTAGCAAATGGTACTGGTAATACTACTTTTCTTTTATACAATTTTTTACGAGCATTTTATTACACATTTTTCAGAAATTATCCCTCAGGAAACCACAGATGTTTAACGCATCGTCATAAAGGTCGCACATGATTCGGCGCCTCAAAAATGTTTCAAATATTTCCCATAAATGTATACCGTCGAATAAAATGTTCTAAATAAAGTAACATTTGGGTTATTCGATAATTGGTATCTTTTTTTTAATAGTAAATTCAACAGTTTAACCAGTGATGTTCGAAACAGCAGGGACAATATATGCTAAATAACGATATTGAAATGGACGCATTATACTCACAGCTGGGTAATATGAAAACGAGACGGAAAAGTTGGAAAGTGCATTGTTTTTCATAAATCATAACGAGTATTCACGAAGGAATCGTTACTCGTAGAAGATTGCATCTTATAAACTTTGCAAGTAGTTCATTGAGGTAACTTGTAATCGCAGAATCGCTTATACACTCACGTCGATCTACTGTGCATACACATGTGTGTATATGTACGCAACCAATTAAGCTGAACCAAGCTGAACTCTCCTCTGTTCAAAGATAACATCGAAATGTCTTCCCTACATATATTAACCAGTTCGATGAGAGTCATGAATGAAGCATAAATCAAAGTGAAACGAGAAGTGGAATATCAGATGAAGAAGTTAAACAGTCAATCTCATTTCTGAAGTCACCCAGGAAGCACATCCTTCGATGAACAAGCAAGCGTTTCTTCTTTTTCTTTCTTTCTTCTCTTTTTCGTTACACTGTTGCTCGTAGAATCTACTATGAACAGTAGGATAAGTAGTGTACGACTTGCAAGCAATTAATCATTTTAATACGCCGGGCTAGAGATATCGTATCTATCTTTGAAACTACGCTAATACCGGTTAAGCTGGACAGTTTTCTATTTAACGACACTATGGATGAATTATATATTAGTTAAATGGTGTGACAGGTTGCACAGTGGTAAGAGGAGAAGCAACAGAATATCTACCTAATTGAAAAAATAATTGTGAAATAATCGGAGCCGTCCACGCTGATCAAAAGGAGAAAATAACAACGAGGAAGTTAAGGAGGCGCTTTGGCTATGCGCATAGAGTCCCGGCTTGCCAATCAGGGGTCGCGGGTTCGATTCCCGGCTTGGATGTTTCAAATTTTTCCTCGACTCCGACACTATTTATAAATAAGAAGAAAATACGAGAATTCTCATCTTAATTCGTGTAGCTACTGAGATACACATTCTATAAATACTTAATTAACACACATCATCGTAATCTTACTTAACTCTTCCTCTCGCAAATAATACCAATCTCAAATTGCCTTCCTTGCACGTCTTAATAACTCAACCAGCTATAAATCATATAACACGTGGAAATTCCAGAAAAATTCATCGAATCGTGCATCTAAAATCTCCATGGAACCGTTCGTAATACAAGAAAATAAAATCCTCTTCTTTCTCGGTGCATCAATTGCGATCCCATAAACATTACGTAGCTCGTAAGTAATTCAGCGTGGCTCGTACAACGTGCAATCTTGGTACATGCGATCACGCAACGTTGATCGAAACCTAGGAATTATCGTGCTGGTTCGTATGGGTATATCGAGTCCAGAGCCGAGCGAGCGAAGAGCTCGAATTTCCAAGGGACAGTTCGCGCGTTCAGAATGATTCGCCGCCAATTGATTAGAGTTAACGACGATTAAGAGCAGACAAATGTTGACATAAATTTCTATTAAGGGGTCACGACACCGTACGTAGCCGCCGTCTCGAAGAAGCGCATCCTTCTGTCGGTTCAAATTCACTATGTGCTTCAAACTCTCGTTCTTTACGATATTCTGGTGTTTGGTTATGTTACGACAGAATTGTTAGAAAGAGAAGTAGTTTGGGAAATGGTAATTATAATTTCTACGATGTTCCATAGCAATTTAAGCGAATTTGAACGACTCGGTTAGGCTAGAGCCTGTGTTTCCTCGTTTGCGTTAATAGGAAGCGACTAGTGTGTGGTCATTGGCCCCCGAGAGCTACTGTTTTAGATATGGCGGAGCTACGGTTGCGGAGATGAAATTTCTGATAGTTGCTGGTTTCGGTGTTATTGGATGATAGATGAGAATATAAGCATCGTTTATTCAGATAGATGGGAATTTAATTAATGGGACTGTAATTGCGGACGTTATACAATTTCATTTGTATCTCAATAAAGAGTTAACCGTATTCAATTAAGCAATCATTTTTCAAACTAATCACCGACACACCATCTGCATCCTCCGTTTCCTCGTCAGTCTATATTAACGAAACGCTAAGTAACCTAAGTTCAAAACCTTCAGACTGAAGAACGAGATATCGCCTAACGGTGAAACTGTAAAAACTTGAGTTTCCAAGAAAGAAAAAAATCATTTTCACTTGATTTCATCCGTCACCCGTATCATTCACACTTATTTCTTCCAGTCGGTGGATAAAATCAGTGGAAAGGTGTGATTCTACTTTTTCTTTTCCCCTGAAAAGATTCAGTTTCTCCAATTTAGCGACTTTTCCATCGAAACGAAGAGTCGTACGCGATAAAAATCGTAAAATTGTACACGCTAAGGAAGATAATCCAGGTTTCCCCGTTTCTGGTAAATTCACATCGAGGAAAAATACTCGACATCGAGAGCTTGGGGCCTCGAGGGTTTCACAAGAGTGCCGCGCCGCGTGCTCGATCGACCTCGTGTAATGAAAAATTATTATCGGCCAACGATCGGCATGACCCGCGTCGCTGCATCGGCATAAATAAAAAGCGAGTAGAATAACCGAGAGACGAGCAGCAGCACACAACGCAGCCTCTCCTCTTGGTCACCGCTCGTATAAATTGTAATCGTTCACTGCTCTCCTCCTCTCTTTCGTCCTCTTTTTTCCCACTTCTTTTTTTTTCCCTCTCGTTTCGTTTTCTCCTCGGCCCCGGACTTCTCTGCCAGGCGACAACCAACCGCTCGAAAGCATAAATAAAACGCGACGATTCACGAGCGGCCAAGATTCACGCGCGGCGCCCCGATACGGCAAGCCAAATCCGCTTTTGACCCTCGAATTCGAAAAATCACTGGGACCTTGTTTCGACACTCTACGAGTGGATCGTCTTGCTTGCGTGCAAGAGCTTTTTAACTCTACGTTAGTGGTCTAGTGCAGTTGATGAGCAATCTTCTTTTTTTTTTGAAAAATTGAAAAAAGGCTCCAAGAAGATCCAATTTTAGAGGCAACATTGAAATTTTTCAGAATTCTTTGGGAATTACAATCTTGAGAGATCTAATTTATTATTAGGTGTAGAAATTAATTCGGTCATATATCGCGAGGTAAACGCAAAGTGGTTCACTTTAGTTTTGCTCACGCTTCTCAAGCGATTGAACGACTTAATTCCATTTATGCACAAAAAGAAGCTACTCGTTCCTGTTAATTGAAATCACGCCTGTAATTAGCTATTAAGTGAGCTTCGTGTAAATTCCAAGTACATAATTGCCGCTGATTGTAAGTATTTTATGTAAAGTGTTTAATCGCTGAACAAATAATTTTCTCCAACTGCATATTATGTATATCACCAATAAAATCAACACAAAAATTGAAACACCAAAATTCGAAAAATTCTAACAACTCGAAAATCACAGAAGTCTGAAAATTTCTAAAAAAAAAGAAATTGAAAAAGGGTAATTTTGAGAATTTGTCCCGACCACACTATTTCCCGTATTTTTCCGGAGGAAGAGAACGATTCGAGTGTTCGACACGAATACTACAGTTTCCAATTTGCAGGTTGCAAAAAGGAAACGAGCCAAAATAAAAAGAACCGAAGTGTGGAGGAAGAAAAGGTAAGTATATGTTCGTAAGAGCGGATTTTTCCCAAGGACGATAGAGACCGTACCAAGTCGACACAACGCCGGTGCGTTTCGATCTTCGAGCGGATAGGTACATACGTACAATAATTCCCTACATCCAAGTTATGCATGCGGTTTACCTTGTGACATCTCTTGGTTGCAGCCACGCGCCTTTCTAATGCGATACCTCGAGCACCACGCAACCGCTTCGACCTATCACCTACGGGGTGTCCGAAATGTAACCTTTTCCAACCGACACCACGCCCAAGTTTATCGATCTTTTCAACGTGATAATCAACGGTGGTGACTGCCGTGCTATATAGACGCTAATAAATTAATTCGAAAAAAACTAAGGTTCGAAAAACTTTTAATTTAATCCTCATGCAAAATATATGCAAAGGAAGATTAAAGTGCCGAGGATTCACAATCCTATCGATATTTTTCTGCAATTAAATGCTTCAAGGTGATTTTGAATTTCGTTTCAACATTTTGGTAACACTTTTTTTTTCCGATAAAAATTCTTTCGTGGTAAAATGAAACTTTGCGAACAGAATGAAGATTATAGCGTTGGATTTGTCGGACTAACACAGGTTTAAATAAATTTTCAGCGTTCGAAGGGTGCTTGAGAAGTTAGGTTTGAAAAATTCGCATGCTTGGTAAGTATCGGTGACCCACAGTATAGCGCATAACAAATAAATCGTGTTGAAAAGCTTCTTCTTTGTAATATATTCTCAACTCCGGAAGTTTCTTAAACGAAAGACTTTTATAGACACAGATATGCTCCGTAAAGTAAACAATTTCGAAGAAAAGGAAATTCTACTGTGAACGTACTCCAAGAAGTTTCTCTTCCTTCGTAGCACCCATGTGTTGCTCCAATATGGATATTTGTAGAAAGTAAGAGAATGAACTAATCACCGACTAAAATCACGCTACCTCGTTCTTTCGATTACAAACTGAATGAGAATCTCAGCGTTCAAAATTCACCTTGTTACCGTAACCATAACTACATCACCGTTGGTAATTCTTTTAAAAGAAAAACCAACCAGCAATACTGCTTCAATAATTGATCAAAAAATACTCCATAAATTCTGCGGCTTTCGCAAATTACCATCGACGTTCGAGCAGCTCGTAAATTTTCTCTACTTCAATTAAAAAAAAAAAAAAAGGAAGAAGAAAAAGGTTGATATCTTTCCTACTTCTGGTAAAAGTGAAAGATATTAACATATCGCGGCGTCCTTTCACGAGAGCGTGTTGATAGGCGAGACACGGAAACCTCCGGGACGAGGAAAAATCTGCGCGTGGAAAATACCCGGAAACCTGAAAATGTTGCACTTTTCCATGTGGAAGGGAAGTCGGGGCTAGAAAACATTTCACCGTGGAACTCTTTCACGGTCCAAAAGCGGACCACTGCTCGAACAATACACACACACGTACACCACGGGCCTCTGTGTACTTCGCGAAACTATGCCAATTGCGGAATTATTCAAAGATTCGAATCGCGTACACCGGTTCGGAGGCATATCGCTTCGACACAATGCGACTTTCACCCTCGTTCGCTTCTGTGCCCACGCGCTAAGCAAATCGTTCGTTCTGCTTTCCATGGGATGTAAACAAAACATTAGAATTGCAGCAGAGTCGTGTTAACGTTAGGAAAAACAATGATGCTTCTGTTCGACCTTCCTTTGGACCCATTTCTCTTTTCTAATACACTGGAGTCTTTTCGAGCTTCGAATAAATGCGAACTAACGTAAAAACTTTGATATACTACGCGTGAGATTGCGCAAGGTTGAGTAATTTGTCGAAACTCGTCAGAGTTGAGCTTGTATTAATTCTATATTAGCGATCTTAGATTACGTTTAATTAACGAGGACCTACTGTGGCTCTGTTGTATCTTCATTCATCGGGTAAAATGGTAGCCAGCGAAGAACAGCTTGCGAAATCATTTTCTTGCGAAACGAGATTCCATTCCAGAACATTTATTTATAGAAAACGATTCCAAGTATCCTAACTTTCAATTGTTACGGTAACAGCGGGCAAAATACTTTAGTAATGAAGAAATTTTTAGTAATTAACTGATTAGTAAAAAACAAAATATGGCACAAGGTATTCCCGCACTCCTGATAGTGCGAGGATTCATGTCTCACTTAATTCCTATAGAAAAACGAATCCCAGTGTTACACTCTGCGACAATTCGATCCTAGCAAATCGTGTTAAATCCTCGAACCCGTTCGTCTTGCGAAAGTGAAAACAACGAATGGAGAGAGAGACAAAAGCACGTTACTTCTTGGACACGGGGTAGATGCGTGTACCCACGTAACTACGTGGGATTGGAGACACGTGGGCGTGCAAGGTATCTCGGAAGCGCATTAGAAACGTCACCGAGCTGAGAACAGGGGCTCATTAACCTGCGTGAGCCGCGCGGCACAGCACAGTTGGCCAGGTGGGACGGCGTGCTGTAATTATAAAAGTAACACCGTTACACGCACCAGGTATACATATAACCAGCCACATTGTCGGGACCAACCCTGACGCGTGTTTTCCACCCTATGAACTTTCGTTCGTTTCCTGGTGCAAAAATGAAAGAAGGGAAAAAAAAAACAACGCTGTGTGCTCGTTTTCCCTGTGTCATAGAGGGAACCACGCGGGCCACTGTCAATAGCACTGAAACTTTTTCATTAAGAAAGAGCTCCAGGTGTAGTATATTATGTTGTTCCGTGTGAAAAGATTCGCGAACTGTTGAAGCAGCGCCCGTATATACACCTTTTTCCATTCAGAAGGCGCGTATGGATGTTAGTTAGGAAAAAATGCACGGTTGGGAAACATTTGAGAGCTGTTGATTCGCGTTACGCCTTTCGACGGAAGAAGTAGGTTCACCTTTTTCCACCGGTTTTGTGTCGATTTTCAGGTGTGCAAATTGTACACCGCCCCCGAGTGTAATTTATTCTCATTCGTAGCACTGTTTCGCGCAGATTTTTCAGAGTAGAGATTAAAAATCGTGGATGGGGTATTAACGAAGATATTGTTTCTCTGAAGTTGTTAAGAAGAGAGTGTTTATATTTTATTCAATTCTGCGGTGGAGATTTGTGTAACCCGTTGACTGGTACCATTTTGTACAGAAACAGCTTTATAGAAAGCTTTGTTCAGTGACGCATATGACACTGTGCTTTTTCATGATTTTCAGAAAGATTAGAAATGGCGCAAAGTGTGGTAAGATCACCTTCAATTAGAAAAGATTTCAGAAACGATAAGATATCTTCGCGTTCCTTTCAGGTCTCTAATCTCGCGTCTTATCACATTCCAACGTTTATTAATACTCATCTAAACAACGTTTCCAGAAATACGGAAGTACGATTTTTCAACCGAAAAGAAAAAATCTCTTCGTGTTTCTAACCACGTGCATCACATTTCCATGTTGAATAACACTCGTCTAAACAAACTTTCCTACCAAAAACACGAAACTACGATTTTTCAACGAGAAAAGAAGATATGAAAGAAATCCCGAAAGAATAATTCGAAAAAATTCCCAAAATATCCATCGTTAAAAAAAAAAAAAAAACAAACCAGCTTACGTTCCATTTAAACCGCTCGCGGTATCAATTTATCATTTATAGGAAGAAACAATCATCGGAAAAAAAAAGAATCATCAAGCGTGTACAACTAATTCCACGAAACTGTATACACGCACGCGTACACCACACGGTTACGTGTAATTTCACACCGACTCGTATCGCCGTGAATGAAAACGAACTGAATTTCTTAACAAACAAGGCTAACGAAACGTTCTCATTCGTTCACAAACCAGTTTCACGATTTTCTATCCCATTTCCAACCATCTCTCCTCTTTCTCTGTCAGGCGAATATTCATTCCCCCTTCTAACTTCCCGGATAATCCGCGCGCGTTCCTTCTAACTTTAAAATCCTTTCAAAATTCTTCACTCGCGGAGATAGCATTTTTTAGCGAGGCAGCCCCCCAACACGCTTCTTCGAGCCCTCGTTGCCCCGCGTCAATTTAATTTCCTTGCCCGCGACCAGTGCGCAAATCAAAATTGCATTACTCATACTCAGCCTGCGCGTGCAATAGTGACGTAACACGTCGCTTGGTGCCGTGCTCTCGTAAGTGGCTGGCGTGACGATCTTCAACTACTTTAGAGCTGCATCGACGCTAATCAATTTTCAGCGATAGCCCCCGTTGCAACGGACACACTTGCACGCATAGTTGCATTCACGATGATTAAGGTTAAATTTATCGTCGAGTTTGCTGATGGTTGAAAAACGTGAAAAATTGGACGATGAAATTTTGGATTCATTTAATATTTCGGTGTTATGATCATTTTGGCTTACACGGGGAGAAGATTTATACTTCATGGGTTATTTATAAAAAAGAAAGAAGGAACGATTTTTAGTCATTGGTAAATGTGATTGCTCAAGTGTTGAAGATTTGAGATTTTTCGTGAAAAATGGTGAACTTCAAATTTGTGCAATTTTTGGGTAAGTTACTGTTAGAGGGAAAAAAATGTTATTCTGCATAGATTAGGTTCTGTAATATGAATCGTCGGATTTCTAATCATCCGCAATTTTGAACGCTCGAGTGATTGTTTTAGTGTTCAAAATATTCGAAATAACTTAAAATTCTTACAATTTTTTGGTAAGTTACCACTGAGGAATCTAAGGATAATTTTTTATTTTTAAAAATGATTTTCATTCCTTCCACAAAA
>NW_017100599.1:658800-661300 GCF_001263275.1 Habropoda laboriosa
AATATCTTTGAAATTATATAAATACAAAAAAAAAAAAAACCAACATTCCGTATTATACGACATAACAATGTCCTTGATATTACATAAACGGTCTACAGTACACAGATGGAATAAATCTATCGTTAATATGGCTGTGGTATTTTCACTAGGCATCGATGTATTTCTATGTAACCGGAAAATTTGACAAAGCACACCAGGGACCGAAATTCTCCATCCTCGAGTGCAAAAATACCGCAGATTCTGGGCCATCTGCACGCACAAAGTGTTCTAAAGCGGTTTTCGTTAGCGAAAGGTTAAAATTAAGCCAGGCAAATTCGACGATGAACTCGAGGTAACTCGGGGTTATCTTGAAAATAAAGCTGCAAATAGGCCGCAAAAGGGACGCGCGGCTTGTTAAATACCAGCCAACAAGAGAATTATTTAAACGAGAATGCGTTACGGTTAGGTTAGAACGTCGAATCTGGTTTGGCCGTCTATCAATTCGACGCCAGGTTAGATTAACTGCTGAGAACTGTTAGCACACGACTTATCGAGGACGCTTGTAAAATTGGAAACAACTCTTCTTCCTTCAATGCTGCTTAAACAATTCTCGATAAATTATAAACCTTTTAATTCTCACAGACACCTGCAGATCCCACATTTTATTTGGCTCGGCGCGTAAACGAGTTGAAAGTTTGTAGCATCTAATGCACCACAGTGAACAGTTTACCATCAATTTTAGCATTTTATTAATTCATGAAACACAGCTGGTGGAAGCTCTGATTTGATCAGTTTTTTAATTAATATCAAATAACTATTCTTTCAGAGAAAACGCGTTTCGTGCTACTTCGTTAATTTTCCCGCTACAATGTCCAGTGAAACGTGAATATAAATGATATTTTCAGTTTGTATTATTACGTAAGCTTTGTACAATAGATCCGTACAATATTTTGCAATATTTGAAATCTGCTACGTTTATCTCTGAAACGATAAAGTTCTCCATGGTAAATTCTTGGAACCGTTTGTTTACATCGATAGAGAAAGAAATGAAAATTTTTAATTTCTTAACCTCTTCAAAGACACCGGCACATATGTGTACCTTTAAATTTTCCGAACATTCCGAGAAAATATGAAAAACATAGTCTCCCGAAATCTCCTAAGGAAAGTAGTTTAATTCCTACTGATTTAACATGAGTATAAATGTGGCTACATAAAAAATTAGATCAATATTTTCTAATTTGAAAGAAAATCGTCCAAAAAATTTTCCATACACGATCGCAACTTTTCCTATTTAATTTATTATTACGTTGTGTATGTTAATTTATTTGTTGTTAATTTTACGTTGAATTTAACGCAAACAACCGGACCACTGTATTAACACTTTAATTGCGAGCCAGGAACGAAGGTGGTTTTAATGGAATGGAGGAGAGAGCTTCATTTCACACCGAGTTATCGATATTTGATTCAGTATGATTCCTATGCACCAGGAATCGGGTGTATCGTAATTGAAAGGAAGTATTCCGTGATAGGTTTGCGGTAATAGAAAGCGCGGCCTATTCAATGAGGAAATAGTCGTAGGGAAGATTGAGGTAAACTACTCCATGCACTACTTGGTGCGTGACCATTAGAAAAATAGTGCGAAATTGCTTTCGAACAATACACGCAGCGGTTTTACGTATTATCTTACGATTGTCATGTATCAACAGTTGTTTAGCGATGGTGCAGCGTTGATCGAAGCGTGAGATATCAATCTAACTGTAGTTTCCAGGTAAATCTTGCCGTATATAACACGATTTTCCTTTAAATTTTTAACAGTTGATTGCAATTTCACATTTTCACGAAAGAAACGAGAATAAATGTTAAAAAATAATCATCGAAAAGTGTAATTATAAATTTGTAAACTGTAACTATTATTAAAAAAAATTCGCTGGTGATAAAATGTAGTAGAACAACAATATAGTTTAATAGCATAACAATAAATAAACAAAATGAGACCATAAAGTTACAAAAATGTGTCAGAATTACTTGGGTTAGTAAGTGTGGAGCAATAAGTGATCTACTATTTTTCTGAAAAGAAGAACAAGAAAAACTTGCAGAAAAAATTAGGTACGAGTCAAAAAGCAAAAAAAAAAAAAAATTCTTAATTTGACAAAATAAAAGTACACTTAACAACATCATTTAGATATAAAAAATATACCACTGTGGCGACCGCCACGGGGGGGCCACGCACATAGGCCTGGCGACTCTTGGCCCTCGAGGCGAAGAATCGAGAGATGTTTTTCCAAACATCTCCGAACTTCTTCGTCCTCGAGGACAAGAGTATTGCGGCCCCACTTCCTGGGACTTTCCCAGGGAAAAGGGGCTACTTAACACGTTGACTGCCGCGCGCATTTTACGTGGTTTGCCCATGGCGCCAACCTGAATTTTTTATTATGCGTTGCCATTCACCGGTGACCCCCACGGCGCTGCAGCCAAGTCGAGTGCCGGTCACCGGTGACCCCCATGGCAGTCAACGTGTTAA
>NW_017100599.1:670763-675621 GCF_001263275.1 Habropoda laboriosa
AGAAAGAAAGGGTCGAACGGTATTGCAGAGGTTCGAACCGCTATCATTGACCCAGTTCTAGAAGCCACAAAGGCGGAAAGAAGCGACTGCATATCGGCTCGCCCACGGCTTAAACTCTCGCAACAATCGAAAGTTATGGGTCGCGTTCACCTTTTCCCGGGGCACATCCTTCGCGAACAACGGAAATCGACTCGCGTTTACATAACCCAACGCAACCAATGCATATTTCTCCCGATAATTCTGCCGCTTCCTTCTACAGGGCAGAAGGAAACGGGAGCCTGAACGTCGGCGTTCGACGATGAAATTCGTGCAACAGAGCGAATACGGGACTCTTTTTAATAATAATAAACAACACGTTCACGATGGAGAAAGTTTAAAATAGATTTTTAAATTTATACGCGAATGTTTATGGATATTGCTTTTCGTAAATATGGTATGCATGGGATTTTCAAGTTTGCTAAATGTTTTACGAGGTATGAATAAGAAACTCTGGCTGAGTGATACCGCTTGAAACGTGTGAAGTCGCGTTTCGTAATTGCTGTAAGCCCTTTATCGATGCAAACAGTTGGAAAACTGAGAAACGGTTGAAAATTGTGTATGCTCGTTTAGGGTGAATAATAATGTTACTATGAAATGGTAAAACGTGAAAATAAAAAAATCCTGTTTTAATAAAAAAGGGATATCATTCACATTTTTCAGTGATCCAGGTATTTTTGTGAACTACAAGACGCTTAAAAAGTAAAATACATCATGTTAACAAATGTATTTTGTCTTCAAAGAGTCTCCACTTGTTCGACATCGAAATCTTCTCTTCTTTTGCAAAGAGAAACCGTATGATTCAATATCTTCGAACATCCTTAGTTCAATCTTCCTTAGTATTTTTGAAAATCCGACAAAAACGAGGCAAAAAATAATAAAACCATCTATAGAACAGGTCAAACAAATTAGCACACAGGATATTCTAACTTCGCTTAACCCCTTAACCTATAAACAATGTATGAGACTCGTGACAGAGATTCTGGTGAAGATGTGAGAAAAATTCATTCTAATCCTAGCTTTCGTTTCAATTTGTAACACTGAGGATTACTAAATGTAATTAACCTGTAACAGATTAGCTTCTGTTACCTGATACAGTACTGAAACATTAAATGGCTGACGCTTAGATGCACAGTCAGAAAAGAAATCATACGTTAAGGGGCTAAGAGCTAAAAAAAAACAAACGAAGCTCCAAATATTTCGAAATATCCTAGAATTAGCGATTTTAGCTGAGAACCAGCTATAGGACCAGTTCAGCTACGAAAGACTTTACAGTTAGCCTTCTATCGCTGCGTAACACACGCAAAACTGTCTGATAATCTGTTCGGCTATCTAAACGAACTGCGCAAAACAGCAATTGAACGAGGCATAGGGTAGTCGAGATGCAAAGCAACGAGCATAGAGTAACGAGCGCGTGAAATTGTTAGGTTGCAACAGTGGCTGAACGTGCGACGAACGTGATCGAGCAAGGCAGACAGACAGGCGGCTCATCCTGTCCTACCATAATCTTACATTGTTGTTCGCTCTGTTTGCCAATGCACCGGCAAATTATGCAGATTGCTCAACGCTCGAACGACGCAACAGAAACGGTTTTCCTGTGTCCACCCCGCGAACCCACCGACAAGACACATGCGTTTGCCCGTGAATATACGCGGGCGACGTGCTCGAAGGATTCGAGACGAAAATAGTGGCGGCAAGACCGTACGTTAAATATTAAACAGCGCCGATGCAAAGACGGAACTGGCTCGCGTGCGTCAAACAAACGATCGCTGCCTTTTTTAACGGCGATGCGCGGCAGGGTTTGTCGAAGATGTGCGCGATCATGGTAAATATTATGGGTGCTGGTGAAAAATGTTCCGAAGTGAAGAGAGGTCATATTAGGTAGCGTTTGATGAAGCTTGAAATAGGAGAATGTTTTTTAGGTGAAATTAGCAATTGTGGAAAGTTTGCACTTTGCGAGATCTAGGAACCATAAAAATGGTAGGAATTCGAGATTTTACATTTTTCAAGATAATTTGAAGATTTACTGAATCTCTCTTTGCATCTTTTGCTACGTTTCATGTTTTCCAGCTTGATAAAGTTTGAAATATGAGATTCTGAGAATTTTTAAAACGTGAAGTTAGCAATTGTGGAAGCTCTGCACGTTGCGAGTTCTAGAAACTGTGAAAATTGAAGAACTGGAGATTTCAAATTTTCAATAAATTGGAAAATCTGCAGAAAGGTGCGCTATTTCCAGAGATTCTTAATTTTTCCAGACAATTTCAATATTTGTTCTTTTTGAAGTGAAACTGAGCCACTGTGGAAGATTCGAACTTCGAATTTCTGGGAACTGTAAAAATTATAGAATCAGAGATTTGTTTTCAAGAAAATTAAAAAATTTGCAGAATCTCTCTACAATATCGTCCCTCTAGCTGCAAGAAATTTCCAGCCGAAACGAACACAATCATCGAATAATTTCCCAAACGTCGTTACACCGCGAATCACGATCTCTCGTCGTTGCAACAACAATCGAAAGTAACCGACGAAAGTTAGCCACGTGAATGTTTCCAGACCCCGATCGGCCAATTTCTCTGTAAAATCAGGATACTCGAGGAATACACAGACCGTTGGCCGACAAAAGCGCCATTGGTATTATCTGTTCTGGCCTGGCCTGGAATAAAAGCTGGTACGGCCGGTTTCTTTCTCCTGTGGAGCCGCGTGTGCTGCAGGACTAACCCACGTTTCGAATAATAAACTGGTTTCGGAGTTCCGGTTTTCCGTCTTTCTTCGTCTCGACAGCTGGTCGAACCAGGGGGTATCGCGGGTCTCCTGTCCCCCTATAAAGGGGCAAGGAGGCCCGCGGGGGCCTCAGATCGCTGGGTGGGGGACCCAGCCATCGTTGCACGCGGTCCCCGAGATGGGCCAGAGCGGAGCCCTACTCCGCCGGTGTTAGAAGGACAAGGAAGGGGCTGGTTCGAGTCTCCTCCCTATCCAAAAACATTTGAAAATGATTCTTGGGGCCCCCTCAGCATGCCCCACGAGGGTAGTTATGGGGTAAGAAAACCACACTACCCTCCACGAGAGGCGGGGGTGTCTATGCAAGATTTCCACCATGTAAAATGAGAAAAAAGCTGGTCGAACCAGAGGACATCGCGCGAGCACGCTCGCGCGAACCTTAATAAGGCAATGAAACCTTTATGCTCATACATGGCGAGACTAGACGACCAGTAGTCTTTCTCTATCTGCTTCTCTGCCACTCTATGCATTCCAACACGGACGAAGTGTATCTTCTCCTTGTTCTGTACACTTGGCTGATCAATCGAGAGACCTGTTCGACGACAGCAATCAGGCAAGCCATATAGAGGGGGGGTGTCGATAAATGTCGGCTAGATCTTCTCAACCTCCGTTAGGTCGACGCGTGCATCATGTGTGGGGTGGATATTAAACGAGGAATTTGGTATTGTTGCAATTTCTTTCTTTAACCCTTTGCAAACGGGGGACTACGCAAATCGTATCAAAATTATGTCAGTTGATAAACTCGTCAACTATTTTTATTGTTTGGAAAAGTGTGAGTTTGTTGGTTGTATTTGTAGTGCTTTTGTGAACGCATATAAGTCCAAGATTACTTATGCAATATAATAAGAAGATTACTACTTTAATTTTTTTTTAAACTAAATCATATCAAAATTATGTGAGTAGATAATCGCGACAACTATTTTTATTGCTTAAAAATATGTTGCGTTTATTGGTTCCGTTCATAGTGCTTTTGTGAACGCATACGAGTCCATCGTCCTCAAAGGGTTAACAAGAAAAGTAGAGATATATATTCCATCATTATCAAAACAAGTCGCTGCAGCGATAGAAGGAAAGGGGGAAAGATCAATTTGCGATAAACTCTCGCCGAGCAATAACTATAAGTCTACAAGAAAGCTTCAGCTAGTAAACCTTTAACCTCGTAGTAATTGCGCGCAGAACATCCTCGTACAATGCCAGGTATGCAAGATTAATTTGGCGTATAGTACAGTCAATTACTGCCTGTAATCTACGCAGTGCTACTAGCAAAGAAATTTAGAAATTTCTAATGCACTAATAAAAAAAATCCGAGTGACATTCTTCTAAGCTGGAAGTATAATTCTCCATATTTATTTGTTTCTAAAAGAAAAAAAAGAACGAGATTAATTAAAATCTCCCAGAAAAAAAAGAACGCTCACAATATGTACAATCGGTAACGTCAATATTTACATACCACATCATCATCATAAAAGCTTCCACGACTCCTGACAATTAACGCTGTAACACCAACTCAACGTACATAATCGCGTACATCATCCTCACGAGACTCCATCACCTAACAATCTATCGTTCCCATGGAACCCACGAGTCTCCCCCCACCTCTCCGTCCATCCTCCGCTAAACGTCAATTTTATCAAAACGTGCATGTCGAGTGACGCATTAAGATTCCGTTACACGTTCCAGCAGTGTACGCAACAACCAACAGAACTCCGGAGAAAGAACGAATAAGAGAAAAGAAAAAAAGAAAGAAAGATAGATAGAAAGAAAGAAAGAAAGGGATCCTTCAGTTCGTCGTGATACCTCTCTCTGTAAACGTTGCTCGATCGAAGACAATGGAAACTGGAAAGACAATCGAACGTCAAGCCCGTGGAAGCCTTTCATTGCCCAACACGCACTTACACGTTCACAAAGGCACACACACACACATGGAACACATGAACACAGAGTCTGTACGTATTGAAATTCAATCGGGCTGCCGCATCTCGGATGCCTTTGTCGTTCACATCGTAGGCCGCTGCCGACACAATTTCCGTTTCGTCGACGAGAATTC
>NW_017100599.1:675650-677655 GCF_001263275.1 Habropoda laboriosa
CCCGCTCATTTCCACGATCCACTCGACCGAGAACGCGCAAATCACCGGCAGCAGAGCAATTATATCGTCTCGATACCAATGTCACACAGGACTCTCGCCTCTGTAACGGTAGTACTCGTGTTCCCTGGCCGTGAAAATCACTGTTTTCATCCAGATGCAGAATCATTTTCGTCTGTTCGAAACGATTTTAACCTCCACCGATCTACAATCGATCATCTTTATCGTGAGAATCGATCTTTTAATTGCTTCGCCAACTGCTGCGATCTCGTTAAAGACCCTCCTCCCGTTTATTCCATTAGCTGTTTGTTTTCTTTCTTTCTTCTTATGCACTTCTTTCGTTTCCCTTCTTCTCGATCCGTTACTCGCCCCCCTTCCACTTCGCCCGCTTTTTCTACGATACACAGAGATGTAACGTGCGAGCTAAAGGGCAGATGGAGTTAGTGGTACACGCATCAGTGGCGCAATCTGGTTTCCCAGGGAACAAAGAGCCGATAGTACGTTGGATTATCCTATCGAATCACTAACAGGTCGTGCATTATAAATGTTCGGGGATCGTAACGACGATTGCCCGATGAAACGTTTAATTCTGTACGATATGATTGCCTGTCTGCGGTTTCGAGATGATAGAACTAGCGTTTTCTGGACTGATTGCGGTTTGCAAATTCTACGCTCGGAACTTCGATAGAAAGAGAATTAACCATTTCACGTGCGATGTTTCGTTTCTTGTACATAAACCTAACCTAACATTTCGAACGAATTCTTCGTATAAGATGAAATACTTATTGCACGCAAAATAAATAATAAATAATTAAACCTCTAGTTTCAATATCACTTTTCCATTTGCAAGATTTAATTGAAAGTTATCACTGATTTATGGATAAGTAAGCAGAGTAACCGAGACATTTCTTTCGGTCGTAAAAAGACACCGAACGAGCGACTGAATTTAAACAAGCCAACGATTACCGACACATTAATCAACTTCGACGAGCGTAAATAACCAATTATTAACGAGAGCAATTACCAACTGAATTATAATTATCGACTATTTGCCTAAACGGATTCGTAACTTTCACAGGAAGACACGCGCGTTAACTGGTAATCGGATCACGGTTAATTGTTACAAACGGCCGTTTCTTGCACGCTTTCGATCCATCAAAGGCAGAAACGAGCGACACGCGTAAAAAGTTCGGAGAACGAGATTGAGTTTCGTATCGATCTTTTCTCTCCCCTGGTGATCGACTTCCGTTAATTAGTCATTAATCTCCGTTCCTTCTACCCGTCGCTCAAATGTAGATTTTCAGGAAACGAGATCGAGGATTTGCGAAAAAAAAATTCTACCCATTTTTCCTCCATTTTCTTGTTGCATTAAAAACGCAATATAGCAAATTATACAGCATGCACATGAAATTTGCTCCTCTTTGAAGAATACAAGAATACTTGATCAAGCAGCGAAAGAAGCAGCCAACGTCCCATCAACCGAATACAACAAATTATGTTTGAACGATGCACTAAAAATGGCCCAAAACAAATTAAGATTACAGTGGGAAACAGAATGGAGAGTAACAGCACCCGCTCGTACAACAAACTTCTTCAAAAACTACACAACTCACACCGAACAACCCAGAAGAAACCAAGTAGTAATCAGCCGCATCCGAATAGGACACTCCAAGGCCACTCACTCATATCTCTTGACCAAAGAACCTGCTCAAAGATGTGAAGAATGTAACACAAAAATCACAATAGATCACCTTATCTTGCAATGCCCAAAATGCAATACTCCCCGACAGAAACACAGATTGGGACCTCACATCAAGAACAACTTGAAAGAGAAAAAAATCCACGACCTATTGAAGTTTTTGGAAGAAACCAAGTTATCCAACAGAATACTGTAAACCAATACAGTAAATTCTCTACAAGTGTCAGTCAGTTTGGATTCTACAAGTGTCAGTATAGATGGTCCTACGCCTAGGCTGCGTCATTGCTGCGCCTATGTTATCTCGCTCGC